>NC_091376.1:14188756-14238756 GCF_038502225.1 Cherax quadricarinatus
GTGGTGGTGTTGCTAGTGGTGCTGTTGCTAGTGGTGTTGCTAGTGGTGGTGGTGCTGCTAGTGGTGGTGCTGTTGCTAGTGGTGCTGTTGCTAGTGGTGTTGCTAGTGGTGGTGGTGTTGCTAGTGGTGGTGCTGTTGCTAGTGGTGCTGTCGCTAGTGGTGGTGCTGCTAGTGGTGGTGGTGCTGCTGTTGCTACTGTCTTCTCAGTAACAAAACCTATACTCTTGTTCCCGGTACACCAGCATAGTCTTATTTCGGTCACTGTTCCTATTCCTAAAATAACTCCTCTCGCATCAATACAACTTTCTCTCCCTGAAACACCAGTTATTCACGAATCTAGCGTGTCTACGTACCTTATATAGCTGTGTATTGCGGGCAGAAAACTGTCTTTGTCGTAGCTCTGTATAAAACTCTTGTCGAGTCGACTTTCCCAGTGCTAGAAGACTAGAAGCTACCTCTAAACAACTTCCTTCGGTTAGAGATAGTATAATAAGCCATGTGACCTGTCAGGATATTTATTAATAAAAGTAAGATACCGGATATATTAAACATCTTTTCCAAATTTGCTTGTAACAGATAAGTGAACTGTAGATATAAATCCAGATGTTCTTCTGTGAACCTTTTTGAGGCCTTGTTCCTAAGTCTTTTGTGTATCCATATGTTCTTGTACTACCATCCACAGGATGGATATGGGGTGCACAATAAACTAGCCACTACCATCCACAGGATGGATATGAACATTAAAATGGTATAAAATACCGACAGGTTGTTAGGTAAGACACATATGCAACAGTTAGGTATCTTTATTTTGAAACGTTTCAAAATAAAGATACCTAACTGTTGCATATGTGTCTTACCTAACAACCTGTCGGTATTTTATACCATTTTAATGTTCAACCTGTCAGACACTGCAACACAAGGGTATCTTGGTACAGACCTGCAATCAACTTTTACAACCTCTACTAGTGAGAACGGCTGGATTTGAGAGGGACCTGACCTCCCAACATCTGAGTTCTTACCTCTCCTAGTGACCTACGTCTCACCTGTTGGCGCTATAAATAGGCTCCATCCTGTCACTTCATCTCCATATTGTTTCATTCTATGGAACAATGCTCTTCTCCAGACTGAGGGACTGACCACCTCAAAACTTTAAGGGTGATGGACTGATTACATCGTCTTCAAGTATCTTCTGCTTCTATCAACTTTTCTGTACTCGACTGAAGAAGCCTACTGTGTAGGCGAAACGTTTCAAAATAAAGATACCTAACTGTTGCATATGTGTCTTACCTAACAGGATGGATATGAGGTACACAATAAACTAGCCACCACCATCCACAGGATGGATATGAGGTACACAAACTAGCCACTACCATCCATAAGATGGATATGGGGTGCACAAACTAGCCATTACCATCCACAGGATGGATATGAGGTACACAATAAACTAGCCACTACCGTCCATAGGATGGATATGAGGTGCACAATAAACTAGCCACTACCGTCCATAGGATGGATATGAGGTGCACAATAAACTAGCCACTACCATCCACAGGATGGATATGAGGTACACAAACTAGCCACTACCGTCCATAGGATGGATATGGGGTGCACAATAAACTAGCCACAACGATGGCAAAATCTAAATCTTTGTGTAACTAGGAAAAAAATGGGTAAGGATAATAAATTCCGATCCCTTTTGGTCCTTGTGGTTGAGTCACACCTGCAAGGTGTTCCAGGGATCAACGCTCCCACGGTCCAGTCGTTTACCAGGCCTTCCTGTGAATCAGGGCCTGATCAATCAGGCTGTTAATGCCGGCGCCACGTAGTCCAACGTACGAACCACAGCCTTGCTGATGGGGTACATTGTTTAGGTAGTTTCCCCAAACTCGTAACTTTTGAGATTCCCGTCTTTCTACTCCAGGAGCCCGGCCATGGGTCAGGCTCATCTGGTGCTAGCCTAGTCAAGCAGCCTGTTGCTGCTGGAGGCCCGCTCTCCCACATATCTGTCCAGTAGCGAGTCTCGACTGTCGTAGACAGCAAGTAGAGTTCTACCTTTTGTAACAAAAAAAAGAGGTTCCGTGGGCACAATAAGAGAACACTGTATCAATATTCGTAGCCTTAAATTAATTAATATCTTACCAGAAGATATCAAACACTGCTGCAACAAGTGTAGAAGTCTTCGAGAGGAAACTAGACACGTATCTTCACTAGGTGACAAATCAACCAGGCTGTGATGGATATGTGGGGGAGCAGGCCTTCAGCAGCAACACCCTGGTTGACCAGGCTAGCACCAGACAAGCCTGTCCCATGGCCGGGCTCCGAGACTACTAACACTCGAAACTCATCAAAGGTAATGTAAATTTTTCACCTCTAGGGGCTGATCAGAGGACAAGCGTGAGGAGGGACCATAAATACCTAGTCTGGCGACGGTAACAGCAAAATCAATGGCAGTAGGAGCTGGTATGGCTGGGAGGGTAAGGTTGCTGCTCCCTCCGCTGTGTAAGAGTGGAACCATCCACGTTCTGGATGAATTTACACTGCCAGGTCAAAATAAGCCACCATTTTGGGCAGGAGAGAGAATTTTGGTTACCCTTTATTTTCCTGTGACTTTCCTGGCTCCGAATTTACACTCGACTGTGAAGACCGATGGAAAAAAGAGTTTTGCTCTGTATACAGCTTGACCATAGAGGGGAAAACATCAGCAGGCTACAGCAGGACTTGGTAAAGCTCTGGAGAGATGCTGCAGGATGCTGACAAGATGTAAGAGACCAGAGCAATATGATAGGATGCTTTATTGGCAGCGTTTCGCCCACGGTGGGATATATGAAGACTTTTTAACGAGGTGCTCAGATTTTACGGTTGTCTTGCAGCTTACTCTGTCCGTCGGGTTGGGTCTTCCTTCGGGTTGGGTCTTCCTTCGGGTTGGGTCTTCCTTCGGGTTGGGTCTTCCTTCGGGTTGGGTCTTCCTTCGGGTTGGGTCTCCCTTCGGGTTGGGTCTCTTCGGCTCCGTTTTTTTACCTTCGACACTTAACTCTGAGCCTGACATATGACCGGGCTACCCTTTCTTTATCCCCTGCTCAACCAGGCTGTTGCTATTAGCGGCCCGCTGGCCAAAATAGCCATCACAGCTTCACTGACCTCTTAACGTAGACAGCAGTGGGAAAAAAGCTTAGTGTAAGCTTTCCCTAGCACGCTTAAAACAGGGTCGCAACGGGACACCTAAGATTTGACCCAAAACATTTTGGCATCAAATCGTAAAGGAGATTAGGATTATGTTGATCCTTGAGGGGATGATACAGCACCGATTGTCCAATCACTGATCCACTTAATTATAATTAATCAGAATTAAGTTTGGCAGCTAGCTGGTCGCCAACAACAGCCTGGCTGACCAGAAAAGCATCGGACAAAGCCGGCCTAGGAAGTAGAAAATACTCCAAACCCGTCCAATTGTATTAACACCTCGGCAGTTTCCCACGGAGGTACGGTGACCCAAAAAAGGAAAAGCTTTCACCATCATTCACTCCATCACTGTCTTGCCAGGGGCGTGCCGACACTGCAGTTCAGAAACTGTAACATCCTCACCCATCCTTCAGAGTACAGACACTCTACTTCCCACCTCCAGGACTGTAACATCCCCACCCATCCTTCAGAGTACAGACACTCTACTTCCCACCTCCAGGACTGTAACATCCTCACTCATCCTTCAGAGTACAGGCACTGTACTTTCCCACCTCCCAGGACTCGAGTCCGACTAACCGGATTATGGAATATACACAATGAAATTCGACCTGACAATGGCAGCCAAAACAATTGTTTAGTGTCAGTTTACAGATCAGGATAAGGAAATAGTTTGAGAAGGACCTACCTAGTATGGGCCAGTAGGCAGACTGCACTGTTCCTTTATATTCTTAATAAACTAAATGTGTAGGGTGATACCCAGATAAAATTGAGAAGGACCAATAACGGATATTGTTAGCAAAACTGGTTCAGTGTTGCTACCCTATTCTGTGTGGTAGTGGGCACAAGAGCTTACTAGATACCCACTGTCACGTGTAGTCAGGCAGTACGGGGCTTACCTAGTGCTTAAGTCAGCTTGAGCTGACTTCAGTAGAGCAGTGAGGATACTTGTAATGGAGCAGTTGGCACTAATTATGAAATGTAGTAATGTCTCTTAGCTCTTGTCTCTCCTGAAGTGTGATTGAACCTGGGAGACCTGGTCTCTCTTGGAGTCGTGAGACTAACCTTGGGAGACTTGGTCTGGGCCATGGGAAAGATCTTATCCAATGCTTCCTAACATAGTTAAGTATCCCATCAGTGGTTCGTCAGCTCTGAGGTTCACGGGTTCTGTTCCACCAGAATAACTAAGGGAAATACGAATGGGTAGAAAGGGACAGGTGTTCTGAGAGGAGGATAGTGAGGGAGAGAGGGAAAGAGGGAGGGGCTGAGGTAGGTAGATAGGCAGATAGGTAGGTAGATAGGCAGATAGGTAGGTAGATAGGCAGATAGGTAGGTAGATAGGCAGGGGTAAAGGAACTGATTATAACATCTGTCATGGATAGCAGATGTTGGCTTAGTAATGGTGATCAACACTGTGTGTGTGTGTGTATCCTTGACTCACCTGACGTCATCTTTCCGTGTGTTCCTGGTGACGTCTCACTGACGTCTCACCGACCATATGATTTATGACATCATACTGACGTCATACGCAGAAGCCACGAGTCTGACGTCATGTGAGTTATATCAGCTAGTATACTTTACGTATATTATATATGCATTTTATGTATATTGCGTATATATGTATAGATGTATTTGTGTATGTATTATGTTATGTATAGATGTATATTTGTTTGTACATACAGTATATTCATACATGGGATGAGTCTGTGTATAATTAAATACACATTGGTAAAAAACGTTAAGCACTGGGTACAAGGTATTTATTGGTACCCACATTAGGGCGTCTTGGTGCCCAGGTGTTGGCAGGTGTGCAACACTATCTTGTGTAAGATTTGTGTTGCAGCTCGTTGTATTAAGTATCAATGTTTATTTAGGAGTACAATACACGTTGAGCTCTCGTACCACGTACAAGCACGGACGCAGGATCCATACACAGCTTTAAGAAGAGGTATGATGCTTATGGAACAGGGAGTGTGCGCACCTAGTAGCGACCAGTGAAGACGCGGAGCCAGCAGCTGTGACTCGACTCCTGCAACCACAAATAGGTGAATACGTACACACACACACACACACACACACACACACACACACACACACACACACACACAGACGTACCTAGCATGGATCAAAATAGCTTCAGTGATCCATAACTTGATCCATTGGCATAAACCGGTTCAGTGGGTCGTGTCCTGGTTCCCACTGTCAACGTAATCTCAGGAGACTGCCGTGGCATCATAGGATTAAACTGTAGTATATACCTTTGATTAGTATCTAAGTCTTGCTACGCCCGGCCATGGGCCAGGCTCGTCTGGGGTTTGCCAGGTCAACCAGGATGATGCTGCTGGAGGCCCGCCGCCCACATATCCATCACGGCCTGGTTGATTTGGCACCTGACCTGGTTGATCTGGTATTGTACAGGCTACTGTGTTGTGAAATATGGTATATTGTGTTGCATATATTGTTACTGACAAACCAAAACCCACAGCTTCGCGTTTGCACGGATCTACTGGCCCATACAAGGCAAGTCATTCTCAAACAATCTTCAGTGCTTTAGCAAGTGACTTACTTAAAGATTCCTTACCTGGTTGGTTTGCCCCGACCTTTAAATCCGGTCTCAGTGAAACCTGTTAAACCGGCAAGCAACAGCACTGCTGATTATACCTGTAAAGGTAATTTAGTTATTAACCTAATTTTATTTTTAGCATAATTAACAACGGTTAATGATTAAGACGTATGTACAACAGTTGTGCCAGGCAGCGGCTTCATCAGTCCTAAACGAAGAAGAATGGTGAAGTTCAGGAGTAGTTTGAGGTAGTCAGTCCCAGAGCCTGGAGTCAATGTAATCAGTCCATATTTTTAAGTCTGCGTCAGACATGTGGTTTTCTTTCTTACCTCAGTGTACGAGGCCTGGTCATGGAGCGGGCCGCGAGGTCGAAGACTCCCGGAACACCCTAGTTATTAATACTGAAAGTAATTTCAGCTGATAGCTTCAGTGTGGTCAAAGTCATGTCTGTCTTCCCATTTAGCTCCCCACGTACATTAGCCACCTATAGCTAGGAGAAACGTGGAAAGTTAGGTAACATTTCGCCCACAAGATGAGCATAGCTGACGTTGGAAAGTACTCTTAAGAACACTACAGGAGGCATACTGGCCCATACTAGGTAGGTCCTCTCAAACGCACTGTTTACGCTGTGACCCTGAAACCAGCTGTCCTCCCTTACTGATGTAATCACCAGGGGATACTGGCTTCCAGCACAGCTTGAACTAGGAAAATTTTTCTCGAAGATTTACGTATGTAACATACACTTGTACCAGAGCAAGGCATTGAAAAATTCTGATCTCCCCCCCCCTCGTCTTCTACCTAGGAACCGTCATTTAGCTACTGACGAACCCGTTCCCGGGGACAGGACACCGTCTATAATTCTCGAAATACTGGGGACAGGAATGTTCTTGCAGGTAGACTATTGGAGACTATACAGTGACTGATTCTGTGTAATCGTCGTCTTCTCTCAAGAGACTAGGTAAGAACCAGACGAACCTGGTCCAGGAGTGGGGAAAAACGTCTCTGGACTTGCCAAATGTTATAAAGAATCTTGAAAGGAACCGGATGTCTGCTTCCCTATTTGCTATCAAACCTGACTGCCTCTCATTCCTGGGTTCTTTTCCCGTAAATCCAAGAATCCAATGGTTATAAAATCCACTAACTTTCCTAGTCTGATTTAACGACTCATAGACTGCTATTGACAATATTGTTGGCAGTCATATTGCTACATTACATTAGTCTCCTGACCTGAGTATTTAAGACGGCTAAATAATGTATTGAGAGTTGTATTAAGCTTAAAAACGAGTCTGTTGACCCAGATAAAGCGCCTTGTTACTTAACAAGTGGTTCCATGACCCACACTCTGCGTACATGAACTAGTTATCTGACCTCACCTCGTGATGTTGCAGTATTTGCTTCTAGCTTCTGCAACATATACACCAACAGGTGCCGCTGTTGCCTGACGCTACAATACAACAGATGCCGCTGTTGCCTGACGCTACAATACACCAACAGATGCCGCTGTTGCCTGATACAATACAACGGATGTCACTGTTGCCTGTTACAATACAACGGATGTCACTGTTGCCTGATACAATACAACGGATGTCACTGTTGCCTGTTACAATACAACGGATGTCACTGTTGCCTGACGCTACAATACACCAACAGATGTCACTGTTGCCTGACGCTACAATACACCAACAGATGTCACTGTTGCCTGACGATACACCAACGGATGTCACTGTTGCCTGACGATACACCAACAGATGCCACTGTTGCCTGACGATACACCAACAGATGTCACTGTTGCCTAACGATACACCAACAGATGCCACTGTTGCCTGACGATACACCAACAGATGTCACTGTTGCCTGACGATACACCAACAGATGCCACTGTTGCCTGACGATACACCAACAGATGTCACTGTTGCCTGACGATACACCAACAGATGTCACTGTTGCCTGACGATACACCAACAGATGTCACTGTTGCCTGACGATACACCAACAGATGTCACTGTTGCTCTACCACAGAGGTGAACACAATTTGCTTTCGTTTCTTTTTTGTACCTTCGTCTATCACTGCATTTTTTTTTAGCTGCAGTGACCTATGTCACTGCTCCATAAATGTCAAATTTAAGTGGTTCTGGGATGATATTCCTGTGATAAACCCGTCAGGTATATCTCTCCCTCACCCCCTCCATAGATTGTAAATAAAATTTAGTTAGAAAGGGGAATTTCTAATTAAAAGTGATTAAAATAGACGAGCCTGGCCTATGGCCGGGCTCCGAGAGTGTAGACACACACTCGAAACTCATCAAAGGTAAAGTTGGGGTGTGTTCACGAGAGGAAGCAATCCTGCCAGAGTGCAAAACTTCTAACTGGCTTCCATTTCACATTTGAGAGGATGGTAGTTACCTTCCCTGGGCTCTGGCTGGTTCTATGGTATTTTGGGGCGAGACGTCACCTTCAGGGAATTATGGTAATGGTGGCTGGGACGAGCGGAAGTTTTCCATTTCGTTGCCAAAACTGAGGTTGTGGGACAGCGGGGCCTCAAGCAGCAACAGCCTGGTTGACCAGGCAAGCACCAGACGAGCCTGGCCTATGGCCGGGCTCAGAGTAGAGAAACTCTCGAGACTCTTCAAGGTATATTAAAGGTGGTAATAACGAAGAGTGTGTAGTCTCGTTAGTAAGACTGCCACATCTGTCACACACCTGTCTTCTCACACACCTGTAATGAGAAAAACTGGGAAGAGTATCCCTAGTGTATTCGTAGAAGTGCCAAACCAGTATGGGTTACTTGACTTTTGCATAAACAAGACTGAGCCATTTAATACACTGCTAAAGTGTAGATAAATGGCTCCGAGAACCGACAAGTTGATAAATTACACATGTACAACACTTGGGTATCTTCATCAGTCCAATACAAAGAAGAATGAAGTTCAGGAGTGAGGTGATCAGTCCCTCAGCCTGGAGTCGATGTAATCAATCAACCAGTCTTGAAAATTGATGGATTGATTACATACTCCAGACTGAGGGACTGATCACCTCACTCCTGAACTTCACCAGTCTTTTGTATTGGACTGATGAAGCCAGTGTGGTACACACGTCTAATTTTTCAGTTATTGTAAATACACAGTTTTATATTAAACTCTAATCTTCCCTTATCATTCTTTCCCAATTATGGTATACAGGTGTATGGTTTGTATACACAGGTGTATGTTTATACATACTGTATGTCAATGTATACGTGTGGAAATGATGGGACAGTGACATCTAAGATTATTTCTCAGTCGTTCAACTAACATTTGTCTAAATGTTTGTTAATTTCTTGTATATTTGTCAGTGTACAATTGTATACGCACATACCTGTGTATATACACTCAATTTACGTCAATCCTTACTTAGGGATTCGATGTTTTTAGTTATGGTCACTTGGTCTCTAATGACGCTCGTAGTCCACCTAATTGTGCAGTAGATAAGTTTTAAACCACACTAGATGTCAGTAAAATAAACCCTTTATTTGGGCTAATATCGTCTTTCTAAGGGAAAGGGAATCCTACACCGTAGCTGGTAACTGTGACGCCCCTGGACGATAGATTGTCAGAAGGGGATGATGGAAGTAGGTATCTTCAGACCCCCATTGCGTGTTTTTTCTCTGGTCTTCCTCCTTAATTACGAATAGGTAATTACCTAGTTGCAATTTCCTCGTTTTAATCTTTTTCTCATCCTATATGACCTTGCCCACCTTTTATTTCCTTTATCCCCTTCTCTCGTTTATCACAGCTTCCCGCGTGTCCTTACCAATGGGAGACTTTACTATGTCCCACTGAAGTCCCAGTTAAGGCTGATAAGCGAAATTCATTCTCTGTGATGACATATGACGGGAGAAACTTAAGCTTTTGTTCCCACGATAAGCCTTTACCAGAGTACAAAGGACGTAGTGAGTGTTCCCACTAAGCAGCTATCGTAGTTACAATAATAGAAGTGTTAGTCCTTGAGTCTGATGGGTGTTCAGTCCCTTAGCCTTGATTAATCTTAAGCAGATGCATAGAATTGGAGACTTGTATATGGGGGGGGAACAGAGAGAGAAGTTGAAGACATCATGACAGGTGGGCGGGGCCCGCTAGTGGAAGTAAGTCATGCCAAAGACTTGGGTCGGAGGTTAGCAATAAAGTTGCAGATATCCCCCGTCTACCATGATTTTGTGGTGTTTGTCAGTTGCAGAAATATAGTTGTACAGGGTTAGACAGGGCCTGGAGTATACTAGGAGGGTGCTCATAGGGTCAGCATCCCCTCGGCCCGGTCCGTGACCAGACCTGATTAAGATTGTTCTCCTGTAGACTGAGTTCTGGAATCACCTTCAGACTGTTGGCAATGGTGGTCAAAATTACAACCATAGTTTTTATAAGGGTGGAAGGGTAAGCCAGTGGAAGGCCTCGGTCAGACGACCTAAAGCTCCAGCTGCGGGTCATCATATAACTAAGACCAGCGTCAGGAAATGCTTGCCCTGTTTCCTGACAAACTTTACCCATTCTCAAGCTGCTGACTACAGCAAGCCTCTCTAATTTCCCCTCAGTTTTGTCCATACAAAATTTGCTGGAGCTTTGATAATCTGTCAAAGTAGTGTAGATGCTAATTTTAACCCAAACAAGATAGGTTAACATGTTAATTTCTACTTGTAACGTGAGTGGTTAGCGTCCACTATTCTCTACGACATAAAAACCCTAAATCTTCAATGTTTTGTGTACGTTTTATCTTTCAGATAGCTGGTTATCTAGTCATTGTTCTTGTTCGTAACTCTGGTTGTTTTTGTGTGTGCTGTGTGTGGTTTTAGTGGTACATAGGTTGTGTTTTTCTCGTTCAGTGATCTTTTAAAGGCAATTATACCTTCCTCTCAGCCTCTGTTCGTTCTCCTGGGGAGGCTTCACGTGGGTTCCTACTTCACGTGGGTTCCTACTTCACGTGGGTTCCTACTTCACGTGGGTTCCTACTTCACGTGGGTTCCTACTTCGTGGGTTCCTACTTCGTGGGTTCCTACTTCGTGGGTTCCTACTTCGTGGGTTCCTACTTCGTGGGTTCCTACTTCGTGGGTTCCTACTTCACATGGGTTCCTACTTCACGTGGGTTCCTACTTCACGTGGGTTCCTTGTGGCGTTTAGTTGCTGTTGGTAGTGACACACAGGATAGCTATAAAGCCGATGGTTTGTGGTGAAGTGATGGGTGTGTTCATTTGTGATGACTGTGACCATTGACTGTGGTTGAGCAGTGTTCTGATAGGTGGGTTAGTGTGACTTTGTAAATGGTCCAAGTCGGACCTTTGTTCCAGTCATGGTATTGTGTCTTTTTAATCTTTTCAGGTGGGACATTTTTATTCTAACCGGGTTTAGGAGAGATCCTAGATAAGTCAAAGGTGCCAAATTTATTAAAGGCTGATGATGGTCCTGGAAGGCTTGAAACGTCTTCTGAACGTTTCCTTCATAAGTGAATTATTGCATATACGATTTTATTTCTTTGAGAACTGCCTTGGTTGCCTTTCAAGGGGCCAAGAGGCATTCCCCTTTAATCTCCCTCCACCCCCTAATCTCCCTTCACCCTGACGGGAGAGAAAGTGGATTGGGGGAGTTGAGATAGTCGATTTCGGGGGTGTACGACCCCCCTAGACCAGGCTGAAACCCCTGTAACTAATACTGTATTCTGTACAACTATCACCACCCACTGATTTGTGGGTGTCAGTTGTGTGAACACTTCTCCATCAAGGGGGCTAAGCCCCCCCTGTGTTTTCCAAGTGTACTTGTATGATTTTGCATCACGAGGCGAAATCTCTGGCTTCTGCCCGAGCTCATCTCTTCACATTTGTACGAAATCCGGACGAAAATAGGTCGGCAGATTTGTGTTTGTGGACTTCGAGTGTCTACTCCCGGGGCCCGGCCATGGGCTAGGCTCGTCTGGTGCTAGCCTGGTCAACCAGGCTGTTGCTGCTGGTAGCTCGCTGACCTCTCCCACATATCCATCACAGCCTGGTTGATCTGGCACTTGTCCAGCTTCCCCGTGAAGACTACGCCATCTTGTTTACAAGTCTGTGACGTCATTGGACTGGATATATTCGCATCATTACCTATAATAATCTAAGTTCCACAATTTGTTTTAATGGAATAAGTATTTTGAAGGGGGGAGGGGGGTAAATAATGCAAAATTTCTTGATATTTAAATAAATTATTGAATTTTTCAGATCGAGAGGCAAGATGGGCAGCCTAATAGAAACAATGGTGGATGGATACAATGATCTTTTTACTAATAGACGAGGTAAGTTGCGTTTTTACGTTAATATATTTTGTTGATGCCTTTTCCAGGGGTCACAGCCCTTCCCCGCGGTCCGGTCTCAGACTAGGCCTGGCACCGGGCTGGCACCGAGGCCTGGTCGTTGACCGGGCCGCGGGGGCGTTGATCCCTGGAATACCCTTCAGGTAGGCTAGCACCAGACGAGCCTGGCCCATGGCCGGGCTCCGAGAGTAGTAAGACTCGTGAAACTCTTCAAAGGCATATCAAAGGACCAGGCCCTGATCTACCTAGAGGTTAGTTGATACTCAGCTCATGGGCCCGCCTCCTGCACCACTATAATCGGCATTATACCTATTATTTTGACCTTTTGAATTGTATACCTACTCACGAAGCTGTGTACAAACGTTCCACCATGTCAAATTATTCTAATCATCACTCGCATGCTAAATAAATAGTTCCTAACATTCCTATGGCCTTGAGGCCAGACAGCGATGATCATCACAACTAGTTTCTCTGTGACACTAGTTTAATTTAAACGGTTAGTCTAGTGTTGTGTTGTGTGTTTGTGTTTAGTGTGTACTCCTACACTGCTTTCATAGCAAAGGGGTAGGGGAGTGTGGTGGGGTTACTACCTCCTCTAATGGATGGGGAGGTAGAAACTCCCCCATCCACACCCTACCCACCCACCAACCCATATCAATATCTCCCCCCACCAACCCATATCAATGTCTCCCCCACTCCTCTACCCCCTCACCTCCCCATTATAACCCATGACCACTAAGCACTTGGGTTCGTATTATTAAAAATAGAGGTAGTGTGTATGTGTGTATATGTATACATGTTACTGTGTATGATACGTCCATGGGTTCATTACGTATATTTTCCTAATTGTATCACACTTGATACACAATATCGTGACTGGAACATTACACAAATAACCCACTACGTTAGTAGTGGATTATTTGTGTATGACTAGTTAATGGGGGACAAAAACTAGGACAGAGGTCATTAACTAGCAGTTCTGGTTAGTACTGGTCCGCAAGTCCTACGACCTTCCTTTCCTCCTTCCCAGGAATCGCCCACAGATATCTACAGAAAATTACACATCCACTACCCATATTTACGTCTTGGCGACGCACCAGCACCATTCTCCATGCGGTTGAAACACTGCGTCAGTGTGAGTAAAATCAGCATTCGTGTCCTCTACGCCTCTCGCACGAACGTACGCCAGTACCATGGAAAGCGTATTGTTTGTGTACCCTTGTCACACCGGCTACCTTTCACTAATGGTGCTATCAATAATAAACCAGGCAGACTGGGTGCAATCCTGCTCAAAGGAGTGTTAATGGGAGGTGCTTGAGTTGTAATGCGTGTTTAACTTGAGGTTAGTGTTTGTGTGGTGTTTGTCGTTGTGTGGTGTTGGTGTGTAACACTGATAGGTACTGTTGATAAAGCGCTCGGTGGGTATAATCTACACACATTGCGCAAGCTTTATAACCAGGTGTGTAGGTGCACACTTTTAGGAGGAAGCGTCAGTCAGGTGTGTGGGGACACTACCAGGTGTGTAGGACACCTCAATCCAGGTATAGTTGAGCTGTACCCTGCCAGGTATATACCAGATAATCATACCTAGCGAGATTTTTTCCTAGTCTCCCCATGTTGAGGCCTTCGTGTTGGTAGCCTCTGACCAGGCTACTGTTGTCGGCTCCCTGCCTCTCCCATCAGGAATAGCGAGGGGTGATATTTAAACGTGGAAATATTGAATTAATGTACGCCCCAACCATGACACAATGCTACTTGCCCCTTTTGACATATCGAATCTTACTGCCATGTTCTTGTCGAGGTACGTAATCTTTCAGAGATTGTCCGAATCTTTTGATGCTGTTGAAATCTCTTATGATCAAATCTGATTACTCCCCAATCCCAAGGTGGCACAGTGGCCCCTACGGATTTATCGCTTATTCATGAAATTTTGGAATATTATTAGGCCTGGTCGTAAAGTGTTCTTATCAAGCTCTTGGACCAAAGAATTGAGAGATGTGCTACTGTCTT
Source organism: Cherax quadricarinatus (assembly GCF_038502225.1). Lineage (NCBI taxonomy): Eukaryota > Metazoa > Arthropoda > Malacostraca > Decapoda > Parastacidae > Cherax > Cherax quadricarinatus. The sequence goes on from NC_091376.1 coordinate 14,202,816, forward strand.
TCAGCACTTCGTGAAGATAGACTGAAGTTGAAGGTATGGGAATGTTGCCAGATCAACCAGGCTGTGATGGATATGTGGGGCAGCGGGCCACCAGCAACAGCAACCTGGTTGACAGGTAAAAATCAGACGAGCCTGGCACATGGCCGGGCTCCGGGAGCAGAACAACTCTGAACTCCACGAAGATATGTATCGGCAGATTGTAAAGATGCAATGCTGGTAACGGCTTTCTGAAGACGTTTCGCACATCAGACGCATCAATTCACAATGTACGAAACTTGTACAGCTAAATCCGTAGCCATAATTGTGCTTCTTGCCCTAGTGAAGACAGTTTTTTAGCACCATAGTTGGAACTTAACTTTGTCGACAGATGCGCGACGAGTCGCCCATGTCTTCGTTATGCGTCGCCCATGTCTTCGTTATGCGTCGCCCATGTCTTCGTTATGCGTCGCCCATGTCTTCGTTATGCGTCGCCCATGTCTTCGTTATGCGTCGCCCATGTCTTCGTTATGCGTCGCCCATGTCTTCGTTATGGGTCGCCCATGTCTTCGTTATGCGTCGCCCATGTCTTCGTTATGGGTCGCCCATGTCTTCGTTATGGGTCGCCCATGTCTTCGTTATGCGTCGCCCATGTCTTCGTTATGCGTCGCCCATGTCTTCGTTATGCGTCGCCCATGTCTTCGTTATGCGTCGCCCATGTCTTGGTTATGCGTCGCCCATGTCTTCGTAATGCAAGAGGACCTGGCGAGGTCCATAAATTGTATTACCAAAACACAAAGGTGGGTCTGTCATGTGCTAGACCTGTTTTGGGTCATCTGACCGATGTCTTCCGCTCCCCTTCGTGAGGTTGAAAAAAAATCTTTTGAACAGTAACACGTACATCAATCTGGTGTGTTTATTCTCCGATATTTCGGCTGTTTAGCGGGTTTCTTCAGATTAAGACTAAGCCTGGAAAATTACAGCTGTTTAGCAGTCTTCAGCTAAAGACTTAAGACTGATAAGCAATCGAAAAGGCTCGGGAATACTTTCCTAGCTGTTAAACGGGTTACTAGCCCACTTAAAGTGCTTCGTATTTCATTAATCTAACTCTGGATTCATTAGGGGGGGGTGAATTAGACACAAGTAAGACACTCGGGCATCTCAATGAAGATGCCAAAATCCTGTACGTGTCTAATTTATCAACTTGTCGGTTCTCGGAACCATTTGTCTACAGTGACCCGGGTTATAGTAACATCTGCCCGCATCTTTATCGAGTTTCCTCCAGATACATCGTCTTTAAAATTCTCTTTGGTAGTTCCCCTTTGTTTCTCTCTCTCTCTCTCTCTCTCTCTCTCTCTCTTTCTCCGTGTATTGGCTTTACCTCTCTCCCAGTCCCTGGTTTGCTGGTATTGATCTACCTTCGGCATAGTTTGTGTACAGTCAGGCTGGGAATTACTGTTGTGACGTCAGTGTTCGCTTACCTCTGTTGGCTGGGAGACCAGCACAGGCTCTGTTTACCTTCTGTTTGTTGCTTTTCCCTTGCTTGCTTTTCCCTCGCTTGCTTTTCCCTCGCTTGCTTTTCCCTCGTTTGCTTTTCCCTTGCTTTTCCCTCGTTTGCTTTTCCCTTGCTTGCTTTTCCCTCGTTTGCTTTTCCCTTGCTTGCTTTTCCCTTGCTTGCTTTTCCCTTGCTTGCTTTTCCCTTGCTTCCTTCTAGCCTGCCTCTCCATTTTCTCCACACTTCCTTTCCTCTCACGCCCTCCCCCCCATAGCTTCTTCCTTATTTACTCCCTTCTTTATGTCCTTTTTCCTTATCTCCTTCCCTCGTTCCCGTCTTCTGCCCTTTCCGTGTGTGGGACAGGTAGTGGACCACTGACCTTTTTTTCGTATGCGCATCTTGCTTCAAACAGGTATAATATCGTAGACGGGGAAGATATGAGTAATTTCTCTAAAACCAGAGTAAAAGTCGAGCCATCAAATTGCCGCCTAATCCTGACCTTAGTAGGCAAATTAGTCATATACAGCTGGTAAAAATATAATTGATGTAATCTGATTCGTGTGAATACTGATTCACAAGGGTCGTTCCTGCCCGACAATTTGCCGGTTATTTTTAGTCAAGTCTTAAAGCGGTGAGCCACGAATGGTTTTTGAGAAGGATTTGCCTTGTATGGGCCAGTAGGCCTGCTGCAGTATTCCTCCTTTGTTCTTAAATCGTAATAATACGGGAGTTTGAACCCATGGCAAGTGTCCTTAATCAGGCCAGTGCGTTAACCACTTACCCGTTCCGTGATTTATATTTTTAGATTTCTGTAAATATTTTGATAGCATCACACAAAATACTTGAAGGTTACAGCTCATGGTATTGGGGGGGGGGGAAAGTTACCGTATTTTGTGGCTTATTAGACGCATTTTTTCCATTAAATGTCTCCCAAAACCAGCCTGCGCCCTATAAACTGAAGGTCAGTGACGGGAGCTACAAGTTTGGGGTGGGGGTGGGGGGTTCTGTAGCTCTCCCAGTTACGTCCGATGCTGAGCCATTGAATCTTAAGACAAGTCTTATAAGCTGCGTCTTATAAGCCGCAAAATACGGTATGTCGTGGATGGAGGCGTGGCTGGTCAAGAGGAAGCAAAGGTCTGCTTAAAGCGAGTGAAATCTAAGTGGGGCCCAGTTACCAGTGGCGTCCCACAAGGATCAGTTTTAGGCCCACCGTTGTTCATCATTTACATATGGGTCTCCAAACTACGTCCTGCAGGAACTTCAAATATTTATTAGTAGTAAAACTAATGAAACATTATTTTGTCTGTTCATTTAAATTTTATATTTGACTCGTTTTATTCCTTTGGCCCGTAAAAAAATATATGTGGCGGCCGTAGTGGAAAGTTTGGAGATCCTTACCTACCTGGAGGGTATTCCAGGGATCAAATCCCCCGCTGCCCGGTCCATGACCAGGCCTCTCGGTGGATCAGAGCCTGATCAACCAGGCTGTTACTGCTGACTGTGACTGTAGATGTTAATCATAATGCAGGGAAAGTCTTAAGTCAAGGTAATCAGAAATGTGAAAGTCAGTGCGACGGGACATGAACAAACTCAAATAAAAAGCTAATTGAATTTATATAAAGTATGAGTCGAAAGGTTGAATTCCAGCTCTGCATCACTAGCAAGGCCTCACTTGCAGCTCAGTTCTGGTCTCCGTACTACAAAACAGATATAAATGCGTTAGGGAATATCTTCTGAAGAGGACCCAAGAATGGGGTCGAAATTTACAGATCACTGTCTTCAGAGTGTCTCCACGTGGGTTATTGACAACTGATAAATATTCATTGCACTTTATTCATAAATACAGTTAATTCCACTGTTTCGATTCTTCACACGAGGATAGATCCACGACCCTGAACCTACATCTTAAAAAATAGCATGGGCCAGTAGGCCTACTGTGACATTTTATTGTGGTAACTTTTCATTCTTCAGCTTTGTCAAGTTCCTGGAGAGGGAAACGTCGCCACGAAATGTTGCATTGATTGCAAGATTCCCTTTACCTAACATAATCGGTAATTCCATCAATATTACAGTAGGCCTACTGTAGTTATTCTCATCCTGTTCCTATAGACTAATATAGTTGCACGCTGTTGCTACTTAACTGTTACCCGTTACCTAACTGTTCGGAAAGTACCATACGTAATTATCTTTGACTTCGACTCAGCACTTTGTAAATCACAACCTTCCCGCTGTAAATTTCCCCTCTGTAAATCTCTGGTGTCATTCTCCCCCCTCCCCTTCCCGCTATAGCAGTGGCGCCAGTGCCTGGCACTGCCTTCTACCGGTAATAATGGTCTTTTGTTTGGCACTCATTGATTACTGGCAGTGTTTGTGGTTTTGTCTAGTGCAGTGACCGCAGCGATGCGTGGGGGAGGTAGTAATGGTCGTAGGGAGGGGGTGGTAGGAGAGTAGTGGTTGCAGGGGGGGGAAGGTATTACCTCCCTGGGTAGTTGCTGTCTACCAACTTTGGGTTGCTAGCACAGAGATGATTTGGCAGGTGCTGCACGCATGGGGGGCGCAGTGGATAGGTGCTGCACGCATGGGGGGCGCAGTGGATAGGTGCTGCACGCATGGGGGGCGCAGTGGATAGGTGCTGCACGCATGGGGGGCGCAGTGGATAGGTGCTGCACGCATGGGGGGCGCAGTGGATAGGTGCTGCACGCATGGGGGGGCGCCGGGGATAGGTGCTGCACGCATGGGGGGCGCAGTGGATAGGTGCTACACGCATGGGGGGTACATAGGTGCCGCATGCACGGCTGGGAGGGGAGGATGCCTTGTACCACAAGCACTGGAGAGGTGGGAGATGCTTCCTGGTCTGGTGTTGTAACTTTTAGTGTTAATATCCTGGGCCGGCCGCCCATCACAGCACACAATCCTCTAGCTCAGCAGACTGCTGTCTAAGTCTGCTGATGCACAATCCCTGCTGTTCAACTCTTGTTCGGTCAGTCATTTCTTTCTCTCGGAGTTCCCACGCAGTCCTTGCCGCTATTTTTTTTCCAAAGTGCTTTGATATCGTATGCAGCTGGAAACTTTTCGCTCACACATTGGCTTCATCAGTCCAATACAAAGAATGATGAGAATCAGGAGGAGACTGAGGTAATCAGTCCCCTGACGAAGCCAGTGTAGCGAACAGGTGTTAATAATAATTTCTGGAAGTACATGTCAGCTATGGTCTGTACACTGTACATCAGTGACATACTGTGTACAAAGCCTGTGGTTATGCAGAGCATTTCAGCCAGATTAGGTCAGTTTTGTCCCAGGATGCGACCCACACCAGTCTATTAACACTCTGGTATCTATTTTACTGCTAGGTGAACAGGGACAGATGATGTCTTAAGGAAACGCATCCTAATGCTCCACCCCTACCGGGGGTCTAGCCACGGACCATTTATTTATAGCTCAGGGAGTGCCAAGTCAGGATGTGCAGTTGTGTTGGTGTGAAGGCCGTGCTAGTGTCCTGGCAAATTAACTGTCAAATACCCAGGCGACGGCTGTGTACTCCCTCTACCTGAGCCACGTACATTGATGTCCTTGGTAAGTGGTAGGCTCTGGGGGCCTCCAGACGAGAGGCAATATATAGGCTCGGCAGGATGTGGCTATTTGGTCGTCCTCCAACAGGAATAGTCAATTTGAGACTAATTTGTCGACTGAGGATGGGACAGACATCTCGTATATAGCCACCCGTTTGCAGATGCTCCTGCATGTGCAACCTGTGGAGTACGGTTAACAGTGGAACACACTGCAACTTCCCCTTTCAATGAAAGTGGTTTTTAACTAATGCTAGCCGTCTGATAACATTATGCATTAGTCTAGTAGCTTATTTTGCCTCTAACTTTTATCCAACTGATCAAAAGTACCTATAACGGGTATTGTTCTGCGCCTGTAGCCACAAAGAGCCTATGTCAGGAGGTAATCACAGGGAGTGACCAGGGTGATGGTGCGGCAGGCAGGAAGGTCTGACAGATTGATGTCTGGCTGACCTTTCGTTTAAGTGTTGGGAGCAACACTGGATGACTGATGGTGGGCGAGAGGATTGGCTGGATGAGATGGTGTCCTGCCAACATGTCTGAAAAAAGTTTCCTTGAGGGATTTACCGAATCTTTCTTTCTCTTCAATCCCCGAAGTTTATCATATTGTTTACATAAATCTATATAACGAAATTTAAACCAGATACGAGCCACATTACTGCAATAAATACGATACATAAAAACAATGCTAGAATAGAAATCTAGAAAGATAAAACAAAAAATACTAACTGCAGATCTCTACTCCGTTCGTCACTACGATCTTGTATCGCAAAACCAAAGTTTATATACAGTCAGTGATAGTTTTCAGTCTTACTGATGCTGTATACCTAGAGAGGGTTTCTGGGGGGTCAACGCCCCCGTGGCCCGGCCTATGACCAGGCTGTGGTAGCGGGTACCACATCCCTGTCTATTGGTGCTTCAAGCAACCCGTCCGATGTGCTTGATAGATCATGTTGATTTACGTTGGCCCAGGATAATGTACGTAGTCTGGTAAGTCATACAAAAGGGAATCATTGTTGTGTTTTAGGGTGTGGGAGAGATGAAGTGCTTGATACAACGTCTCGCTGCAATGAGAAGAGCTACATCGTTCAACCACAGCGGTTGGTTAGTTTTGGTGGTAATGGTGGTGCTGTTGCTGGGAATGGTGGTGCTACGAATGATAGTGCCTCATCTGGTGGTGATGATGCTGGAGGATGCTGTGACTAAACCTGCACTCCAGACCAGGAAAAATTCTCTTGCTGACGTTCCAATTTGTTAATAATCAAGCTTTCTCCGACTCGCCCCCTCAAGACATGCTTCTCATGACAAGATTCTACTTAATAAACCCTAAAAAAAGCATCTCGAGCGGAGAGAGTGAGAGGGGGAGGGGAGAGATATCCAGCATCACTCTGAGATGAGTAGACACAAGTAATGTTGCATGTGGTCTGACCAGTGATCTTAACATTGACGTGAGTCACTATGCTCTGGGTTGCCATATCGGCATACAGAACCTGACCTATTTAAGGTTCTTAAGCATCGTATTTTTAACGTCCACGTAACTTAATTAGGTAAAAATTGGGTTAGGTTTCATGTTTTAGTGTTCTTATCGGTAAATAAATGAACCAAGTTATTCGACTTAATCTTAAATAACTTAGATGAAAGTGAGAAGCCACAGGAAATGCTAAATAACTAACCTTTCAGTTAAATTAAGGTAGTATAATACGGGTAGGTGTGCTAGAAGAGTATTGTCTAGCAATTGTTCCACTGAATACCAGCGAACAACTGGTATTCAGTGGTATTGAATACCTACTTTATAAATTAGACATGTGTGCAACATTCTGGGCATCTTTACTTGGAGACGTTTCGCCAACCAGTGGCTTTTATCAGTACAATACATGGATATATTAGAAATACATACAACAAATGGTGGAAGATGAGATAATCAGTCCCTCAGCCTAGGAACAGGTGACGATCATAAAAATTACTTCTAGCCTGTGTAAAAGTGTCAATGAACTTTTACCACACAGTTACAGGTTTCTAGTGTCATTTGTCACCACCTAAGTTATTTATTTTTTAATTTAGGGGGAAACTTTTGGGCTGTGGACACCAGAAGCTTTCAACCCTCGTTGATTCTTATTCCATTCGGATTCCTCCATTAGCATTCAGTTCAACGGGATGATCATTCATTATACTGCTATCATCCATGGAATCCAGATTAAAAGGTCTGTTCCCTGTCCATTCATGAGCCACAGAAATCTCTGGTGAAAGTTGCATCGTAGAGACTGGATCAGTTTGCTCGATTTAAGGGTTCGTTAAGGGGGGAGGTGTTCGATTTAAGGGTTCGTTAAGGAGGTAGCCTTCGGTCTGAGGGTTCGTTAAGGAGGTAGCCTTCGGTCTGAGGGTTCGTTAAGGAGGTAGCCTTCGGTCTGAGGGTTCGTTAAGGAGGTAGCCTTCGGTCTGAGGGTTCGTTAAGGAGGTAGCCTTCGGTCTGAGGGTTAGTTAAGGAGGTAGCCTTCGGTCTAGGGGTCCGTGAAGTAGGTAGCCTTCGGTATAGGGGTTCGTTAAGGAGGTAGCCTTCGATCTGAGGGTTCGTTAAGGAGGTAGCCTTCGGTCTGACAGTTTAACACTTAAGGGTTACTACACTACACGCGTGCAACTCCAGATCCCAAACTAAATTAAACTAACCTATGGAGGGGAAACTAGAGAAAATACCCACAAATTACCCCCACAGCATTTTCAAATGATTCACTTCACTCGCATGGAGCCTCAAGGAGTGAAGGAGAAAAGGAGTAGGAAGATTTCCCTTCTAAATGCGAGTTACACATGCTGGGAAGTTTGTTTTATGGGTGAAGGCTGACGGCTTTTCACCTGCCGGTGATCATATTCCTGTTCCTTGGATGGAAATGTTTATTTCATGCTGTTTAGTTTAGTGCCCCCAGCTTCATCGTGGGGGGGCCCCCAGCTTCATCGTGGGGGGCCCCAGCTTCATCGTGGGGGCCCCCAGCTTCATCGTGGGGGGCCCCCAGCTTCATCGTGGGGGCCCCCAGCTTCATCGTGGGGGGGCCCCCAGCTTCATCGTGGGGGGGCCCCCAGCTTCATCGTGGGGGGCCCAGCTTCATCGTGGGGGGCCCCCAGCTTCATCGCAGGGGGCCCCCAACTTCATCGTGGGGGGGGCCCCAGCTTCATCGCAGGGGGCCCCCCAACTTCATCGCGGGGGGCCCCCAACTTCATCGCGGGGGGGCCCCCAACTTCATCGTGAGGTGGGGGGCCTCAGCTTCGTGAGCCCCCGAGCTTCGTCGAACTAAAACAGAAACTGGGTTGCAACATGGGTGACTTTCAAGCCACAATGACCTGACGTATCAGCAACCAGCTGGAAACAGTGGCAGCTGGTGCTGACGCTGTTTCCAGCTGGTTCAAGATGAAGTTCACATGTATATTGTTGCATTGTTGCTATCTTCTTTCCATCGTAATAGTAACTCCAGCTCCAATGGAAGTAAACCTATAACTTCTCGGCTTTTTTTTCTTTCTTTTATCTTTTCCTGTCCCTCCCTTCCCTTCGTCCCCTCAAGGGACGTTCCTTGATGCTGGTGAGGGGCTCTTGATCTGGGGACTCTGATCGGTGCTCCGGTTCCCTGAATCGAATCTGAATACCTTCCATCCCCCCCCACATGCGCTGTATAATCCTATGGGCTTAGCGCTCCCCCATGATTATAATAATCCTCGCCTTCGTGTGTTACTGTGACTTGTAAAGGGTCAAGTTGGATTGTCATGAGCTCCTCTTTCTCCTATCTGCTGCTTATTATCATTTTTATTTTTTTTATTAACACACTGGCTGATTCCCACCAAGGCAGGGTGGCCCGAAAAAGAAAATCTTTCACCATCATTCACTCCATCACTGTCTTGCCAGAAGGGTGCTTTACACTACAGCTTTTAAACTGCAACATTAACACCCCTCCTTCAGAGTGCAGGCACTGTACTTCCCATCTCCAGGACTCAAGTCCGGCCTGCCGGTTTCCCTGAATCCCTTCATAAATGTTACTTTGCTCACACTCCAACAGCACGTCAAGTATTAAAAACCATTTGTCTCCATTCACTCCTATCAAACACGCTCACGCATGCCTGCTGGAAGTCCAAGCCCCTGGCACACAAAACCTCCTTTACCCCCCTCCCTCCAACCTTTCCTAGGCCGACCCCTACCCCATCTTCCTTCCACTACAGACTGATACTCTTGAAGTCACTCTGTTTCGCTCCATTCTCTCTACATGTCCGAACCACCTCAGCAACCCTTCCTCAGCCCTCTGGACAACAGTTTTGGCAATCCCGCACCTCCTCCTAACTTCCAAACTACGAATTCTCTGCATTATATTCACACCACACATTGCCCTCAGACATGACATCTCCACTGCCTCCAGCCTTCTCCTCACTGCAACATTCATCACCCATGCTTCACACCCATATAAGAGCATTGTTAAAACTATACTCTCATACATTCCCCTCTTTGCTTCCAAGGACAAAGTTCTTTGTCTCCACAGACTCCTAAGTGCACCGCTCACCCTTTTCCCCTCATCAATTCGGTGATTCACCTCATCTTTCGTAGACCCATCCCTCATCAATTCGGTGATTCACCTCATCTTTCATAGACCCATCCGCTGACATGTCCACTCCCAAATATCTGAATACATTCACCTCCATACTCTCTCCCTCCAATCTGATATCCAATCTTTCATCCCCTAATCTTTTTGTTATCCTCGTAACCTTACTCTTTCCTGTATTCACTTTCAATTTTCTTTTACATACCCTACCAAATTCATCCACCAATCTCTGCAACTTCTCTTCAGAATCTCCCAAGAGCACAGTGTCATCAGCAAAGAGCAACAGTGACAACTCCCACTTGGTGTGATTCTTTATCTTTTACCTCCATACCTCTTGACAAGACCCTCGCATTTACTTCTCTTACAACCCCATCTATAAATATATTGAACAACCACGGTGACATCACACATCCTTGTCTAAGGCCTACTTTTACTGGGAAATAATCTCCCTCTTTCCTACATACTCTAACTTGAGCCTCGCTATCCTCGTAAAAACTCTTCAGTGCTTTCAGTAACCTACCTGCTATACCATACATCTGCAACATCTGTCACATTGCCCCTCTATCCACCCTGTCATATGCCTTTTCCAAATCCATAAATGCCACAAAAATCTCTTTAGCATTTTCAAAATACTGTTCACTTGCATGTTCCACTGTAAACACCTGGTCCACACACCCCCTACTTTTCCTAAAGTTTCCTTGTTCATCTGCTGTCCTATTCTCCGTCTTACTCTTAATTCTTTCAATAATAACTCTACCATTCACTTTACCAGGTATACTCAACAGAATGAACATTAAAATGGTATAAAATACCGACAGATTGTTAGGTAAGACACATATGCAACAGTTAGGTATCTTTATTTCGAAACGTTTCGCCTACACAGTAGGCTTCTTCAGTCGAGTACAGAAAAGTTGATAGAAGCAGAAGATACTTGAAGACGATGTAATCAGTCCATCATCCTTAAAGTTTTGAGGTGGTCAGTCCCTCAGTCTGGAGAAGAGCATTGTTCCGTTGTCTGAAACAATATGAAGTTGAAGTGCAAGCAAGCAAACAAGTTTAGGTAAGATCCCAATGGGATGAGCGGGGAAGACGGGACAGATGAAGAATAGCTCTGGAGAGGAGTGTTCTTAGTAAGAGAAATAGAGCCAGGGCGAATCTTGAGTAGCTGGCAGCAGGCTAGGTCACATCAGAGGGTAGAACACATATGGGAGTTACTCAGTTACTCAGTTACTCAGTTACTCCTATAACTCCCATGTGTGTTCTACCCTCTGATGTGACCTAGCCTGCTGCCAGCTACTCAAGATTCAAGACTTCAACTACAACAAGTTCAATGCAACAGTCCCTGCTATACCTGTTCTCAAGTCTGCCCCACAATCGCCTTAGCTGCTGGGTTAAGCCCTGGCTCTATTTCTCTTACTAAGAACACTCCTCTCCAGAGCTATTCTTCATCTGTCCCGTCTTCCCCGCTCATCCCATTGGGATCTTACCTAAACTTGTTTGCTTGCTTGCACTTCAACTTCATATTGTTTCAGACAACGGAACAATGCTCTTCTCCAGACTGAGGGACTGACCACCTCAAAACTTTACGGATGATGGACTGATTACATCATCTTCAAGTATCTTCTGCTTCTATCAACTTTTCTGTACTCGACTATACTCAACAGACTTATCCCCCTATAATTTTTGCACTCTTTTGTCCCCTTTGCCTTTATACAAAGGAACTATGCATGCTCTCTGCCAATCCCTAGGTACCTTACCTTCTTCCATATATTTATTAAATAATAGCACCAACCACTCCAAAACTATATCCCCACCTGCTTTTAACATTTCTATTTTTATCCCATCAATCCCGGCTGCCTTACCCCCTTTCATTTTACCTACTGCCTCACGAACTTTCCCCACACTCACAACTGGCTCTTCCTCACTCCTACAAGATGTTATTTCTCCTTGCCCTATACACAAAATCACAGCTTCCCTATCTTCATCAACATTCAACAATTACTCAAAATATTCCCTCCATCTTCCCAATACCTCTAACTCTCCATTTAATAACTCTCCTCTCCTATTTTTAACTGACAAATTCATTTGTTCTCTAGGCTTCCTTAACTTGTTAATCTCACTCCAAAACTTTTTCTTATTTTCAACAAAATTTGTTGGTAACATCTCACCCACTCTCTCATTTGCTCTCTTTTTACATTGCTTCACCACTCTCTTAACCTCTCTTTTTCTCCATATACTCTTCCCTCCTTGCATCACTTCTACTTTGTAAAAACTTCTCATATGCTAATTTTTTCTCCCTTACTACTCTCTTTACATCATCATTCCACCAATTGCTCCTCTTCCTTCCCGCACCCACAAACTTCTGCTGAACACTCTAACACTACATTTTTAAACCTACCCCATACCTCTTCGACCCCATTGCCTATGCTCTCATTAGCCCATCTATCCTCCAATAGTTGTTTATATCTTACCTTAACTGCCTCCTATTTTAGTTTATAAACCTTCACCTCTCTTACCTGATGCTTCTCTTCTTGTATCCCATCTACCTTTTACTCTGTGTAGCTACAACTAAAAAGTGATCTGATATATTTGTGGCCCCCTCTATAAACATGTACATCCTGAAGTCTACTCAACAGTCTACCAATACATAATCCAACAAACTACTGTCATTTTGCCCTACATCATATCTTGTATACTTATTTATCCTCTTTTTCTTAAAATATGTATTACCTATAACTAAACCCCTTTCTATACAAAGTTCAATCAAAGGGCTCCCATTATCATTTACACCTGGCACCCCAAACTTACCTACCACACCCTCTCTAAAAGTTTCTCCTACTTTAGCATTCAGGTCCCCTACCACAATTACTCTCTCACTTGGTTCAAAGGCTCCTATACATTCACTTAACATCTCCCAAAATCTCTCTCTCCTCTACATTCCTCTCTTCTCCAGGTGCATACACGCTTATTATCTGCTTATCTGCTGCTTATTTATGTATAAATGTTTCAATTTGAAGACTAATGAACCCATTCTGGACTGCTTGGATATAGGTCTGTGTCTTGAGCATCAATGATGAATTCTTCCATGTTGTCTTCACAGGACTGTCTTCTCCAGTACCTCTGTATCTTTAGTTGAACAAAGGCTTTTTTTTTGCTATATTTTTACCTTCTGGGTATGAAGTTCTGAGCCTCCTGGGACTTTCCAACTAGGTACTCAATCTTATCTTATGATATTCCCTCCAGTTTCCACTGCACTTCATTCAGGAATTCCCCTCATTCCTCGTAAGTTCCTCTTCTTAAGTCTGACTTTTCATGGACTCCACTTGCTCTTCCCTCTTCATTTAGTTTCACTACGTACTGAAAGTTCAGTACTGTATAGTCGCTAGTACCCAGGGGGATCTCGTGTTCTATTTCCTTTCTATCAAAGTCCAGTCTTCCTGGTTTCTCTTGTATTCACAACAATGAGATGTAGGTTTTTTCCCTAACTACCTCCATCAACTTAGCCTGCCATGATTTCAGTTTCCCATGTGGGTCCCAGTTCTGTCTATTCTGTTTTGGTTGAAAAAACCGTTGTAAGTAGCATTGGTTTAACCCTAATTTCCTCTGTGGTCAACCATTGCTTTTTTTGTATTTGCGATCTTGTTCTAATGTTGTCTAGTATGTAACACCTTCTGGCTCCAGGTTTTAAGCAAAGGAGGTCCTACAGGTTTAGCGCTTCCCCCTTGATTATTATTATAATAATAATAGGCAAAGGAGGGGGGATATGACATGACCTAATTAAGAGTATTATATTCCTATTTCTGTTTTTGGAGGGAACTTTGTTTACTCTTGAATTGCAGCCCTGATATGGGTGGTAAATTTTTTCCAAGACTCCTGAGAGACGAGGCTCCATAAGGCATTATCGTTACCTTGTTAAAGTCTCCCAGCTTAGGCCGACACATTTCTTTATCTTGTATTAAGTAAAAAAATATGACATAGCTGGATTTTATTCCCACACTAATAGCATCAGGCAGCAAGACAATGTAAGTGTTCCCAATATGGTTAAAGGAAAGAGAGGAAACATTTGGTCTCTGGGATATCTTCCTTTGGGTCAGATCAACAAGTAACCTGCACTTGGGAAAGGAACTTAAGACGATGTTTAGGTCCGTCCTAAGATGCACTGAAATGTTGTTGGGTTTCTCTAAAATGATGATAATTTGTGACTTGTTTCAACCATAATACTGACTTTTTATTCTCTTTTCAGGTCAGAATCTTTCATTTCTCTATTACTGGCGAGGTTCCTGAATGACAACATTCTGAACCTTAGCCTCAACCCCACATAATATTGTGCCCTGGGAAGTACACACGTATGTGCTATGACTTAATGCTAAAGTAAAAACCAAGGCATATTACCAGCCAGGTTGTAATGGCCTATGTGAACAGCAACAGTCTGGGGTCACCAGGATAGTCAACAAGGAACTCTGGTCTTGGACTGGGCTGTAAGGTTAGATGACCTTCTGATATTGGTCACTGGTATATCAGCATTAATATCATTGATGCCAAAAGTATGTTGTAATGGAGGTTTATTGTTGTATAAAGAAATAAAGAATAGACTGCAGTTATTGCATAATTCGTACAGGTATTGAGGCCATGGAGTTGATGGCGGCAATGCAGTTTTTACGATAGCATGTTTATCCCAGTGACATGGCCCAGTAAATTTGCAGGTGTGTGTGCGGAAAGTACCATTAATAGCCTGGTTAACCAATTCATCCACCGGGAGGCCTAATATAACCTCCCCTCCCGTACAATCTCTGGGTAGGCTCTAGGTAATAATAAAGAGCTCAGTACCCCAAGGCATGGTACTGGCATTATGGATAAAAAGCCACTAACCACAGCTTTGTACTTTAATAAAGATGGATGGAATGAACACATCAACTCCAGGCTGAGGGACTGATGACCTCAAACTCCTTTTCATTTTCCACCATTCATCTCTGTACAGGACTGAAGAAGCCACTTGGTGAAATGTTTCCACAATGATACCCTAATGGTGTGCGAGTGTCTCAGATCATCAACTTGTTGGTTCTCTGAACCATTTATTAACAAAGGGGAAAACATCTTGGATATATCATAATACAGGAAGGTTCCACTTGTACAGCAGGTTGGGTTCCAGGCTACTGTAGGGCCCCTCTTATACAGCAGGTTGGGCTCCAGGCTATATGCTCATCATAGACTAAATATGACCTGTACATTTCAGTGTTCAGTATTAGTGACCTGGCATACAGGTATAATACGATGTCAATGTTCAGTATCTTTGTGTTCATCTTATAACATGTCAGCCGTAATGTCTAGTTGTGGAAATTAGCAAAAAGTATACTGAGCCTCCATTATGCAGCCTCTCCTCGCTTAACGACGGAGTTTCATTCCTAAGACCACGTCAGCAAATTAATTCGTCGCTAAGTGAGGAGCATACTATAATGGTAGTGGGTTTATGTCGGCCATCTTTGATATTTTTTTGTCACCTTTGCACCATTTATAACAATTCTGGTATATTTTTAAATGTTCATACAGTAGTTAAATATCCTTATGTACCCCATACCCATCCTGATACAGTAGTGTGCTGTATATTGTAATGAACAGTATAGAGGAAACCAGCTCTAATATACATTTAGGTATGCATACTAGTCAGCCTGTCGTTAAGTCAGTCGTTGGTAAACGAGGATGTCGCTAAGCGAGGAGAGGCTGTATTTAATTTGCCACAATTTATTTGTTATATATATGAAATAAGCTAGAGTAAGTTTCTTAAATATGTAATAATAAATATTACTAAAAGTATATGATACAACTTGTAAAGACCATAGCTGACATCAGTGACATACTACTGTATATAGAAAGCCTCTGGTTATGCAGAGGATTTTGGGCAGATTAGGTCAGTTTTGTCCCAGGATGAGACCCCCACTGGTCAGCTAACACCTAGGTACCTATTTTATTGCTAAATGAACATGGACATCAGGTGTAAGGTGACTTAATGCTTAGGTTCCTATTTGCTGATAGGTGAACAGGGACAAGGAAACACATCCTAATGTTTCCAGCCATACTGGGGATTGAACCCAGACCTAACTGTGTGAGCTGAGTGCACTACCAACCCAGCTATGTTTAATTTTTTTCTTTTTTTTAAAGTGTTAATTTTTATTGTTAAACTAACCCAGTTCACTCACCTTTGTAATTAAATACAAAAACATATGTGTGCCTCGACTTAAACATGGTACAAGCAGGTATTGGACATTCTGCAGGAACAAGTGTAAGTTTTTACAGGGAAACTGGTTTACATCCTTCAGCCTCTTAAGTCTTACAACAGTTAAATTTGATAAATGTTTTATAGATTTTGTAAATAAGGCAGTTTTCTTTTTTTTCCTTGTGATTCCTAAACTTGTGTATAACCACCAAGACAGTATATAAAAGCAATTGATTAGTTATTGCCTTGTTGGTCTTACGATAGGCTTAAGTATGCCTGAAATGCTCTGCATACTAAGGGATTTTTTGAATGTACACCTAAGTGTCACCCATTTCTGTACAAACTTTGTATCATACTGAAATACGTACAGTGGACCCCCGGTTAACGATATTTTTTCATTCCAGAAATATGTTCAGGTGCCAGTACTGACTGAATTTGTTCCCATAGAGAATATTGTGAAGTAGATTAGTCCATTTCAGACCCCAAACATACACGTACAAACGCACTTACATAAATACACTTGCATAACTGGTCGCATTGGGAGGTGATCGTTAAGCGGGGTCCACTGTAATCTGAATCTGAAGTGCCACATCAACCGTGCTGCAGGGTGCTCGTGGTTATGTAGCATCCTTGGTTTGCACACAGAGGGACTGGGGTTCAGTTCCTGGCATGGGTAAAGCACTGGGCATGTTTCCTTATGTAATAGATATGTGGGCTAGTGGGCCACCAGGAGCAACATCTTGGTTGACTAGGCAAGCATCAGACCAACTAAGCCTGGAGGCTGGGCTCCAGGAGTAAGCAGCGATGGCTCTACTATGGAACTGGAGCTTAAGCTTCTGGGTCCCTAATCCTGGAGGAGCCCCAGAAACAACTTTAGTCTCCATTGCTTAAAAATTTTGGGTCTGCTGTGTGAGAATGGGTTGTGAAGGGGAGCCCCCATAACAGTTCAAGCTTCAGGGCCCCAAAAATGTAGGTCCACCACTGGAAGTAGGTAAACCCTTAACCTGTAAATGGTCCAAATATGTATATACGTTCTCTCGCATAGCACCCCAAATATTTTAAGAATTTTTTTTTTTTATAGGAAAAAAGAGCATGTGGTACCCAGGCATCCCCAATTTTTTTCAAATGGTGCGCACTGAGTGCGCACACCCATTCTCTCATGTCTAGGCGATTCAGGTCTATCGTGCCAATGTTGAATGAATGACAAATGAAATGTATATATACGTTTGGGGCGCTACGCGAGAGAACGTATGTATATATACATTTGGATCATTTAAGGGTTAAAGCTGGTCACAGGTGTATCATAGCAGTATATTCCCTCCATGAACTTTTTGTAAATATTTGTAAGTTATTAATCAGTCGATGTAAGATACGACTTGTGGCATATACATTTTACAATATGGATTATGGGTTGAATTACTTTGTGACTTGTGGACCTTTTGTGTGACTCGAGGCTATTGTGAGGGCGTCAGGTCCAATGATATACGGTATTAGTTTTATTGAACTTGTTACTAAACACAGGTTGGGGCTTGGGTCATGCTTTCATGTTTTATGAAAAGAATTCTTAATTTTGTGGTTTGTGGCTTTGCAATGCTAATGTATAGCACAATGTGATGGTTTGGGTAATGGAGTGTTGGTCTTAATATAATGCTTTTTAATTTATGTCCAGTATTCAAAAATTGGGCATGTAATAAGAAAGTTTTCACATTGCGCAGATCCTCGTGTGGATGGGTGGTTATTTATGGATTCTCCATGGCCTACGTTCTTCATCTGCATTAGCTACGTGTTAATTGTGAAGGTGATTGGGCCACAATATATGAAAACTCGGCCACCATTCCAGCTAAGGAATATACTCGTAGCTTATAACGCCTTTCAAGTTGTCTTCTCCACATGGATATTTTATGAGGTCAGTCCCTTACTTTTTTGTGCATCTTAAACCAGTGTGCAAATCTATATTTTTTGGATTAATGTAATAGACCGTTTAATGAAAAGCATCGGCGCACAATTAGAAATATGAACACGGTTAATTGAACTGTGTATTTCAGTCTTGAGATTCCCGTCAGCAGATTTGCCGAAGGTTTCTTGGGAACAGATATGTGGATTTCTCTTGCCTGTGCATCATATCTATTTAATTGGTTTGATACCGTTTATAAAATTCATTATACTCAACCATTGCATTTATCTTCTTAGTAATGTACTGCAGTACTAGATGTTCAATGGCTATTTTCATTTTTAATCATGATTGTGCCAATACCACCCTGTGTTCAATATTTTGAATATTGTATAATGCAAGAAGATATGCTCAAAAAAGTTTAAAATTACTCTAATCTTTAAAGTAAATGTTTAGGACAAGTATTTCAAAAAATTTAAATGGACAAATTTTCTGGATAATATATATACACAAGTTTTTATTAATATCCTTGTTGAGAGGCAGCCCTCCTACGTAGTATTCATATTTCTGTACTAAATATGTGGAAATTGTCTCGCTGTGTATATGAATTAATTAATGTTTTGAAATTCTACATGACTAACCCGCACATGGGAGACTGAAACTTACGGCAATATTTCAGTGTGATTAACTAATGATGCAAGTTGGACTGAAATGTTGTAAGTTTCTCTGTGGATTATTTGTGTAACAATTTTTTTTTTACAGTAGCGTAGTTACAGGAGCAGAGCTTTGTCCATGGTGTCCTGTCTTCGGTGTTAATCATATTTTTAAGTTTCTAATGTTTGCAGCATATACTTTCTCTTGAGCTACATAGAATAGCAGTACTATCTGCTTCTCCAGAGTTGCTGCCACCTCTTCATTTTGTGTGTGTTGAGTGTTTTATTCATGTTAGTAGTTTTTGTTTAATTTCATTTTTGTGTGTGTTACATAATTTATTGGTAGGAGTGATTGGTGACCTACACTGTTGAAATGGCTCTTCTTATGCCACTTTATTTAGTTCATTCACATTTACCCTGAGACTGAAGTGCAAGCACTTGTAACCTTTCTGTGGTTTTATTTTAATATTCATTGTATACTTGTCAATGGCCCTTAAATTTCACTCAATTTTACTGAGCCATTAAAGAATTTGGAAAGCCTTGAGTATGTCTTCCCACAATCATGACAAATCTTTGTAAACCTTTCTAATACTCCTGCCAAAGGTTGTCTGGCTTGCATCCTTTAGTCTCTCCTGTTGATACATTCTTGTCAGCTCTGTATGTCTTCTTCCTGTTCTTGCTTTGGTTGGCTGGTAATGCCAGTGGAGCGATTGGTGGGGTCAGAGATAAGTTGTGTACATTACCTTGAATATTTCTTTTAAAGTTACGGACTACTGTTATGAAGCTTACTAGAGTGTACGTACGTGCTGCCTAATGTTGTATATAGGTTGTGTACCTCCCCGGTGTTTAACCTGTCCCCCCTTTTTTATCTTTTTTAACCCTTTTTTTCCCCCTTAATTTTTCCCTTTTTAGACTTTTCTCCCTTTCCTTCTTTCAACAAACCGGCCGTTTGTGGCCAGCGGGGTGGCCCAGAAGAAAAAAACCAAAGTTTCACCTTTTAAATTTAGTAATGTATACAGGAGAAGGGGGTTACTAGCCCCTTGCTCCTAGAATTTTAGTCTCCTCTGAGGAAGAATTCTGTTCCACTTTAGTAAGTTGTGGGTTTTGTTTAGATTTTGTAGGTCTTGCCTATGTTTAGTTAATGCTGCTAATACATCTCTAATTGTCCTTCAAAATCCAAATCATTCCGTTTATAGTCTGCATTCTCTGTATAGCTACCACCATCGATGTATGGAATACTGTATTTGGCTGTTTCCAATTTGTAATTGGGCAGCATTGTGTAAACAGTAGAGGACAAGTTAGAAGTAAAGCAGGATATATAAATTCGTATAGACTAGATGTGGTTTATTGGGCAGAATCAGTTTCTTCAGGCAAACAGAGTAAGGGCCAGGGGCCAGGGGCCAGGAGCGAGTGAGGTGTTGGTCCAATCAGGTCTGAGGCAAGAGTGAGAGATGCCTCTGCACGAGGTCTCACACTAGCTCGGAATAGGCTTCCTAGTGAGGGCAATGGGAAACAGGCCTAGGCAGGCATCATGAAATTAGGGGTAGAAATACTGTTAAATCACCACAAACCTGCATCTGATAATTAGGCAATGAATTATTAAATGGGGAACAAAGTTCTTCAAATGCTTGGCATCAGGTGTAAATTAGCGCATCGGGGGAAATGGATTGTGCATGTGTAATTAACCGCTAGTGCTGCTAGTTACAGGGTTAATCTATGCTTGGGGAGCAGTATAAAATTATGGATAGTTTTCTCTCTAGTACTGTACCTTCAACAAGGATAACTGTACTAGTATCAGTACAGTACTACTTTTTTTTTTAACACTCCGACTGTTTCCCACCGAGGTAGGGTGACCTGAAAAGGAAGAAACTTTCATTATCACTCATTCTATCACTGTCTTGCCAGAGGTGTGCCTACACTAAAGTTAAAAAACTACAGCATATATCCACCCCTTTTTCAGAGTGCAGGCACTGTACTTCCCACCTTGAGGACTCGAGTCCGGCTAACTGGTTTGCCTGGATCCCTTCGTAAATGTTGTTTTGCTCACGTTCCAACAGCACAGTCATAAAAACCCAGTGCCTTCACTCACTCCAATCTAACACACTCACGCATGCTTGCTGGAAGTCCAAGCCCCCTCTCACACAAAACCACCTTTACCATCTCCCTCCAACCTTTCCTAGGATAACACCTACCCCACCTTCCTTCCACTACAGATTTATATGTGCTCCAAGTCGTTTTAATTTTCCATCCTCTCTAAATGTTGGAACCACCTCAGCAACCCTTCTTCTACCCTCTGGATAATACTGTTAGAAACTCCACACCTCCATAATCTCCAATCTATGGTTTTTCTGCATTATATTCACACCACACATTGCCCTCAGACATGATGTCTCCACTGCCTCCAGCCTCCTCCTTGTTGCAACATTCACCACTAATGCTTCACACCAATATAAGAGTGTTGGTATAACTATACTCTCATACATTACTCTGTGCTTCCATGGATAACGCTCTGTCTTCAGACTCCTCAGTGCACCACTGATTTGCCGTCTTTCATAGACCCGTCGGCTGACAAGTCCACTCCCAAATATCTGAATGCATTCACTTTCCCCTTTACTCCCTCCATTTTGATATCCAGTCTTTTATTATTTTTTTTTATTCTCCTCTCCTTACTCTTTATGTTCACTTTTAATTTCCTTCATTTACATGCCCTCCCAAACTCGTCCACTAACCTCTGCAACTTCTCTTCGGAATCTCCCAGAAGCACAGTTACATTGGCAAAAAGCAGCTGTGATAACTCCTACTTTGTGTTAGATTCTTTATCTCTTAATCTCGCATCTCTTGCCAACACCCGAGCATTCACTTCTCTTACAACCCCACCTATAAATGTATTGAACAACCATGGTGACATCATGCATCCCTGTGTGAGGCCTACTTTTACTGGACAATAATCTCCCTCTCTCCTATATACTCTAACATGTGCCTCCTAAAAACTTAACCGCTTTTGGTAACCTACCTCCTATTCCATACACTTGCAACATCTCCAACATTGCTTCTCTATCCACCCTATAATATGCCTTTTCCAGATCCATAAATGCAACAAAAACCTTTATACCCTTATCTAAATACTGTTCACCTATGATTCACTGTAAACACTTGATCTACACACCCCCTACCCTCCCTAAGCCTCATTCATCTGCAATCCTGCTCTCCAACTTATCTCAATTTTTTGTGACAGCTCTTCCATATACATTAGGAGGTATACTCAACAGGCTTATTCTCCCATAAATAATATACAAAAGTAGCTAGGATATTATACAAGGCAGTGTTTTCTTGAAAGAGCAGAATTTGAAATGTACATATAGATGGATAGAAAATTAAGGTACTTTGTTTATGGCCGGACTTGCAAAATATGAAGTATTGCATTAGTATAACCTTAAAATAGATTTTTTGTTTATGAAAAAGGGCTGTAGTGCAGTTTTTGAAAGGCAGTATGTTCAGAAAGCAATGCTTTGACAGTTCCCAGGCTGGATAATACTCACTTTAGGCTTCATATGGGGATTTTACGTCAGTGTGTAACCTACAAACATTAGTTTCTTCATCTTTATTATCTACATAATACTATGAAAGTAAGAATATTTTTAATTTTTATCGAGCTTTTTTTATTTTGCCTCCAAAATTTCATTTATAAATATTTTTTTTTGAAGCAATTGGTCATTTTTAAACTATCATCCTGTAGGTGTTTAGTTACATTTAGGATATTTTGGCTTATTGATAGCCAGTATCTCATTTCCAAAATATTTTTATAAATATGATTCTGTGTTTCATATCAATGAAATAACTGACTTTTTATTTTCAGTAGGGTGACCATAAATTCTGGAAACACACAAATGTATGAAAAACACATTATTATTATGCATAAACCAATTCTTTTTAAAGCATTCGTTGAATCACCGTCACATTTGCACCAGACAGTCAGGCTCACACTGGAAATTTTCAAGATTTTAAATTTTTTGTAAACTGGGAATGAAGGGTATACTTATATTTTCTGAACAATACCTTGCAGTACTGCCATTTCCAGAGCTTTCCTGAATGTTAATTTGTTTGAAATAGCTAACTCTTGCACTATTGCATTGGCACGCATGTCCCCAGATGCAGTACTGTACGTGGTTTGGTCCTGTTTCCAGACCTCATGGCCTTTCCTAGTACATTCTGGCATGTCTATCACTGCATAGCGATAACTGAAGTAGAATGCAATATACTTGCGAGTTTACCTGGATTACCTGGAGAGAGTTTTAGGGGTCAATGCCCCCACTGCCCGGTCTGTGACCAGGCCTCGTGGTGGATCAGGACCTGATCAACCAGGCCAAACCATAAGATTTTTTTTTATGTTTCGAATTGGTTAATTATATTTCTTTGTACTAACCACTTAGTGTTTGCTAATGTGAATGACACTGCAACAAATATGAGAATTGAATTTCAATTCATTAATATTCAATAAAAAAAATAGAATATATTCTGAAGGCTTAAATGTTTGGCAAATTGTATATTGAAGGATTGTTTGTATAACTGGTTTAGTGAAATGTTTAAAAAAGTATAATTTATGCCTATTTGTATTATAGCCTACTACAAATTTAGATATATTAATTTCTTACTAGATAGGTATATTCCAAGAAAAAATGAAAATTTGCTGACCTGAGGTCACCTAAGATGACCTAATTATTCCTCATTGTTAAGGGTGGTTCTCTACGGAGGTCAGAACACCCAGCGGACCCTAACGAGTACGGTAATTAACCATCTTCCCGACGTAGTGTGCTGGTAGTAAAATTTTCCATTTTCTAATGCATTTAATACGTTTGACCATCTTATACTAGCTCTGTCATTTAGTGTCGAGTGATGAGGAATTTATCCTAGTTAGGAATTAATGAGAAACATTTAGCACGTACAGTACTATATATATTAACCTTCAGGTAATGTTGCATGATACCTTTCTTGGAATTTTATATAAAGATGCCTGTTTTGGGTTTTTGCAAATTCTGGGAATGCTAGTACAGTTTAATAATGTAGACATCATATTTGTAATATCTGTGGCCTAATCGTGTAATGCTCATACTGATCACCCATTCTAATCATGTACCGCATGCACCATTTTGTACTGCGGTTGGTTACAGATTGGAATGAGTGGATGGTTCACTCATTATTCATTCCGCTGTCAACCTGTTGATTATTCGGACAATCCCTCTGCTGTTCGTGTAAGTGGTCCACCTTGTTTGCTGTACCAGTTCAGCTTAGTTTCATATGTTAAGACTAGTATGCTACCTACATTTGGCCCTCACGTCTAGGTAGGTGAATATTTGAAAATTTCCTGTAAACTTGATGTCGCTGAAGTCGGAACTGAAATGTCTGTCCATGCACTGCATGAAAGTTTGCAGGTAAAGGCACGCATGCATGATTTTTGTTTTTCTGTGGGTTTAGCGCTTTGATTACAATGATTTTTTTCTTGGGGGGGGGGGGAGATATTTTTAGATAGTGAAAAACTTAATATTTTGAGGTAATATTGGGAGTTTGCCCTAACAGCATGTTTAAGCTTCATATAAGCAATCCTTAACAAAATTCACAATATATTTTAAAGAATGCTTCAGTAGCACTGTGTGTCAAAAGTTTACATAGTTTAGGGTGGGGGGGGGGGACACCCTAAGCCACTTTACGGTATGCTTATTTTTATTTATTTACAACTCCATGCATAGGTCACAATTTTAAAATGTCATTTGGATCTGCATCACCAACTTATAGCCTGGAAGAGCAATAACAATTGTTACTACAGGTTAAATATAGTGCAAAGGTTATGGATTTTTGATCATGTAGGATTAGTCTACTGTTGCTATATATCGTACATTGCAAACTCATTCATACACTCAGAATATACGTGGATGATTAATAGTAAACAGCGATATTACTAAATGTAAATAGACCCCTATTAAAGATCCTCAAGTGAGGGAATGGCACTTTACCCTGCCTCTGACAGCCCATGTGGTGGTGGTTTGAGGTACCCAGGAGTGGCTGTGATATATATATACACCATCTCCTTCCAAAATCTACATAAATATAGCGACAATAAATTCTATTGAAAATCCTTACAATTAAGGAGTGCAAAATATTTATATACCTATACCATTATTTTTAAATTGGATAACAGGATAACCATTCCTTCGTGAACATCCCAGGATCACACAAGTGACCAATTTCCATTGTTTTATACAAGCAAATATAGTCTTACACTAAATCCATGTTGTCAGTCAGTAATGTAACTTTTAAAATACACTAAATGTTCAAAGTACTAAAACAATGCAACTTATCAGCATAGGAATCCAAAATGGTCACCAAATTTATACACAATTCTGTTGCTTGAAGAATAATTGATTTAAAGAATAATATAAGCCTCTGCAATATATAAAACCTTGTGGGTTTAGCACTAAATTATGATTATAATGATTATATATAAAACCACATGACATTTTAATTAAATTGACTAAAAACTATTGTAAAAAGTAAAGGTTTAATTAAAACTAAATACATATCCTTACAAGAGCACTAATATGTAAATCTCTTTAAACTTTTATTGTACTATTTTTGAAAAGCCAAGGTAACTTTACTTTCAAAAGTCGAGATGAACTACTTACTGTGCACTGGGACATTTGAAGATGCACAAGGACATGGCATAACATAGGAGAGAATTATTACTCATGGTCAACACAGCTTTACTTGAGTAACAGGAAAAGGTAGATGGAAACACATCTACTCTGCACTGCATAATTAAGTGCTCTTTCCTGAGATGTGTATGTTGGTGTAGTTGGGAAAATTTTTGTTAACTTTTTTTTTAAATGCCCTGGCCATCTTCCGCCAAGGTATGGTGACCTGGAAAAGAAGAAACTCACTTGCCATTACTCGCTCCATCGCTGTCTTGCCAGAGGCATGCTGCCATTACAGCTCAGATGCCCCTCCAAACTGCAATATCCCCCACCCCTCCTTCAGAATGCAGGCACTGTACTTTTCACCTCCAGGACTCTCATCTGGCTTATCAGTTTCCCTGAATCTCTTCATAAATATTACCTTGCTCTCACTCCAACAGCACATCAAATCATAAGAGCCTTGCTTCCACTCCAAACACGCTCATGCACACCTGTTCGATATCTAAGCCCGCCCCTTTAACTAACATGTTCTAATTTGCATTATAACACACAATGCATGAAGTAGTGATTGAAAATCCATCATATATCTTTGCCTTTACACATCATTTTTCCACATTCTTCACCCCCAACAGTAGACTGAGCTCAAACCGTGTAGATTATTATATCTTCAGAACACATCGCAAAAACGTGTACTTCATCCCCTATGTGGTAATAGAGCATGCAACACCCTCGGAACACTTGCTGAATGTGACATTACCACAGGCATGATATCTCCCCTGCTCATCAAAGATATAGGGAGATAACAGCCTACTGTCACTTCCTCAGTATCTGCTGCTGATACCTACACACTATCCTGTGAGGATACTGATAAATAGTACTTTTAAAATTTTTTTTATTAGCATCAAAAACTGTGTACCTGGGATACACTAATAACTCGTATACAATAAAGAAGTTTGATATTTTGGTCCGACTTGGACCATTAACTAGTCGCCAGTTAATAGTCGAACTCAGATCGAAATGTCATCATGAGTTTTTCTCCTGTGTGCGGGTTATTTGGGTATTAATTTAGTCACAGTATTGTGCCTTATATTCTTTGTAGCTGGAATGACAAAACTAACACTTGATGGAGAGGGACATAGAAATTTGATGAAATGGAATGAAGCTCGACTTATCACCAGGAAGTAGTGTTTAAAGAGTTGCTGGTTTTTAGTAACCCTTGTGTATACCTCTCGCACAAAGCTACATTTCTCATGGCCCCCATGTATATTTGGAGTGGAAATTATCACAGTCTCAAAACTTCCATAATAGTCTAAGTGCAGGTTATTTGTGTAATTTTTTTTTTATAGTGTGACTTGCCACATTGGACAAAGCCAATAAAATTAAAACATGCATTCAGCTGTGATTATCTGACATAGTAGCAATGTCCTACTAAATATATGCAGAGAACCAGTGATAACCTGTGCAGTACATAATGTCTACAGTGACAGTCCTCAGACTAAGTATCCATGATAATGAGGTTATCCACGAAAACGCTAATAGGAATGAGATAAAGGTTATACTCTCGATTCCTGCCAGAGAGCTCTTGTCTTACCCTTCATATTCTATTAGGTTTTGTAAGACAACTATGTTCCCAGTCTACAAAGACAGATATAAAACACCTAGTCACCAGTCAACACGTTCATCTCCCCATCAGTCAACCCATCCATTATTTTCTTGAACAATTTTGAAGTGCCTTTATAAGTTATATTTTGCACATCGTTCATTAATTTGCAGACCAGAAACTGAATTGTTTAAATCTCCTCTGACTTCTTTTTTTTTTTTTTTTTTTTTTTTTTTTTTTTTTTTTTCTTTTAATAGGTAAAAAATTATTTGCAAAACTAATATATGCTCAGTGTATAAATTTGTCAATTTTACCCTGTACATGAAATGCTGCCATTTGACTTTTGTGTGAGGGGTCAACAACACTGAAATGTAGATTTTTTTTACTAAGTGTTTTTCCTGTTATTGTTTGTAACATCGGTATTTTTTTTTTTTTTTTTTTAATTAACACATTGGCGTTTCCCGCCAAGGCAGGGTGACCCGGAAGAGAAGAAATGCTTTTGCATTTCATTCCATCACTGTCTTGCCAGGCATGTACCTACACGGTTAAAAAAAACTGCAACATATCTCCACCCCTCCTTCACAGCACAGGCACTGTGAGATTATCTCTACACTAAATTGATAAAGCCACAGGGAGGTGAAATGTCTTCAAAATAGATCCCTGGGTGTTGTACGAGAGTGTAATGTTGTCGGCACTGTATTCCATTAATATTACGATTACTCTTGTTCATAGTTTGCTGGCATTTCCCCTTGTACCACATGCTTGTGCAGGGTAAATGTATTGGTCCAGAAGTCTGTTGGTCCACAGTTGCAGCTTTATTCACCAACTAGGGGGGGAAAGAGGTTTGTAATTCAATCAGGAGCTATCTTGCCCTTCAAGGAGGAAAAGCAATGGGCTCTTGATCAAAGGGATTTGATCTGCTCTCCCTTGGATCTAAACCTCATTACAACTTGTTAATCAAGTTCATCACTACCCTTGCCCTTGAGTGGTGGTCAGTCCCTCAAGCTGCCTACCGAGCCAAAGGACTTATCTCCGCAAAATTACCTGTGTCTTAAATTTTATATTTGCTTGTATTCAACTGAAGAATCCTGCTGTGTAGGCAAAAACATGTCAGCAGTGAAGATGATAGTGTTGCATGTGTCTAATCCATCAAAATGTTGGTAAAATAGTCCTCCTATATCCATGGGGAACAAGTTCCAAGACTACCACAAATACATGAAACCAAGGACCACGGCAGCCAGCTTCCTCTCTCACATCACCGAATCTCTGAAAGAGGAAGCTGGCTGTCCTGTGGTCCTTGGTTTCTGTGATGTTTTTCACCCAGCTCTTTGAGAAACCGTGGATAGTAGTGAATTCTATACATGTTAGTATATAGGATTCGCTTATTGATCACAAACTTTTTCATAGGTATGCATTTATGTGCATACCTGTGATAGTTTAGTTGATAAATTACACATTTTAAGTCGAGAATTGGCACTTTTTCACTGATGGGAAGCACTTCATGTCTTTTCTTAGGCTTTGAAGAGCTGCCACCATCACTACTTTTATGCTTTGTGATCATTATTAACCCTTAAATGGTCCAAACGTATATATACGTTTTTTCAACATCTGAAAGTATGTAAAAAAAAATGTAGATCTTTTTTGTTTTACATTTGAAAACGTGTAAAAAACATTTATTTTTTTTTTTTTTTTTTTTTTTTTTTTTTTTTTTTTTAAATTTGAAAATCTGTAAAAAAAAAGTAGATCTACTGTTGGAGCACTACGAATTTGAACGTCGATCTGTTTGGACCGTTTAAGGGTTAAACAAAATTAAGGGTTATTTTTAGGACATGGTAAACTGTGGATAACTAACACCCCAGAAGCTAAGTCTGCAGATATGGGGGTTCTACTGTATTGTATGTCATCAGTGAGAATTACAGATGCACATTGTACATGCATGGCCCTCCACTTGTGGTATAAGAATTCTTGGAACACCTGCGATATTGTAACTAGGGAGATGGGGTATACCTGGAATGTTCAAGGGTCAGTCCCACCCACTGCCCGATCCATGACCAGGCCTATTTGTGGGATTACAGTGGACCCCCGCATAACGATCACCTCCGAATGTGACCAATTATGTAAGTGTATTTATGTAAGTGCGTTTGTACTTGTATGTTTGGGGGTCTGAAATGGACTAATCTACTTCACAATATTCCTTATGGGAACAAATTCGGTCACTACTGGCACCTGAACATACTTCTGGAGTGAAAAAATATCGTTAACCAGGGGTCCACTGTACTTCAGCCAAGAGTGGGTTACGAGTATTATGTGGTGTATTGACTTGTAATTTACCATTAGTCATAATTCCTTATTATAATTGTTAATGTTTTATTACTAATATTTTGGAGTTTTATTAATGCTGTATATAGCCTGCACCAGTATTGTGCTATGTTAAGTTTGTGTGGCACAAGTTGGAGTGAAGATAAGACAGGTACAGAGCAAGCATTTGTTTATTGCTGTTGCATGGACCTTTATGAAGCCAGTGCGTGCATGCATGCAGCTTTATAAAGCTAGAGTAAAATGGTTGCTAAAGCTTGCTCTGCTCCTGTCTCGTCTTCACAGCTGTCAACCCTTCACCTTTATAACCAACTGTAATGCCCTTCTATTTATGCTTTTTGGTTTCTGGTGTAATGTGGAGGGGGCAGGCATGCTCTTGCATGTTTAGTCCAGTAAACTTATGTTGGCAAATTGTGGACAAAATAAAATTGAAAAACTGCAATATCTTAGTATGTTGGAGCTTTATTTTTTTTCCGTTGCTCATGGCATTTAATGTTGGCAATGTTGCATAAAATATTTTGTTTATTCTCTGATATATTGTGATGCACTAGTTTTGTCCCTGGGTAAGCTTCTGTACTTTATATTTTGTCCGTACACCGTACATTGTTCTTGTATTTATCCATTTTTAATACCGATGAACAAGCCAAATTGTTTTTCATTATTTTTTCCCCTTTATGTACCTGTGTGAAAAAATATATATATATATATATATATATATATATATATATATATATATATATATATATATATATATATATATATATATATATATATATATATTTATAATATATATATATATATATATTATATAATATATACACACACACACACACACACACACACACACACACACACGTTTGTATATATGTGTATATACATATATATATATATATATACATATATATATGTATATATATAACGTATGTTTACATTTTGGTTCTTTGGTATCTTACTGTATGCATTAGTAGGTTTCTTTGAATACTCTTAAGTTTTTTTTTTTTTTTTTTTTTTTTTTTTTATCCTCGTAACTTCTGCTACTTTCCTTTCATTCCTATACTTGTAAAAAAAAAAATCCGTTTCCATGGAAACTGACACTCGCTTGGATATAATGATGAAAAGTTAATAAAGAAAGGCTTTGTTATTTCAGCTTCAGAGGCCTTCGACAGCTAATGGGCTAAATATATTTGGTCTACCTCTTTATTACTGTTTTTGTGCATATCTGAAAGTGGGAAGGTATTCCTGTTTCCATTGCTTAGTTGGTGACTATCGACAACCTGTATATATCTAGTGTTGGACTCGGTAGTCATTGTAGATCTGTATGTAAACTGTATGAAACATTGGCTGCCCAGTGCATTGGTTTTCCTTTTTTACATTTATGTAGACATTGAATTGTTCTTGTACTCCTTTCAATAATATCTTCCTCTCATGGTTAAATATCACCAATCAACATGGGATATGGTTTAAAGTGTGAAGGGTAAAGCAGCAGCAGATTTTTAGCGCATGCCTCATATTATTTGGTTCCAGTTTGGCATGGGCGGATGGTTCCGTGGTTACTCCTACCGTTGTCAGCCTGTCGACTACTCCCAAAATCCCATGGCCATCAGGGTAAGGTTTTTGCAGTAGTGACTGCTGATCCCTACCCTCTATATAGCTAGAGAAAATGTAGGTAAATTTGTTAGAATAAGTTGAAAGGAGTGTAGTCTGTAACAGTAAGTTGTTTATCCCTGAAAATGGAAAAGATAATGTGTATTTTTAAAAGTTAAATGTATAGTAATCATCAGTGTATCATGGACACAGACTTCATGTATAGGGTAGCAGATAACTTAGGCATAATTTGTAATTTTGCTCATTTGAACAAAAGTACAAAATTAAAATCAGCAATGAAAATTAGCTTTGACCTACGGACTATTTGAACTAGCACTTAATGACAAAAACTATTACTAAAACTGTGAAACCTCGTCGACCAAGGCTGCTGGATAAAATGTTCATCACCGTAGGTTTTTGTGATAATTATGCAGCAGTAAGGTAAACTTTCAATTTTGAATTTTTTATGGAACCTACATATATTTACATTTTATTAATTCTTGAAATGCAAGTACCACATCACATAATAGAGCATTTCACCGGAAAGCAGAGTAATATATGATGTTCTTATCTAACACTCTGCTACTTGTATCTTCGTAATAGGCCAATAAAAATAAAATTGACAAAAGGGGATAAGTGCTTAGTAAAGAAAGATTAAATAGTGGAGGAATACGTTTTGCTTTGGAACTAAATTTCTTTTGCTAGTAGAGCTAGAAGCTTCATCAAAATTTCAGTCTTAAAAATAATGAGGCTTTTCTTACTGCCAGTGTAGAAATTCTATAAATTATCATTCGAAAGCTCTATTCTCTAGTTTTCCTATTGTTCGGAACAGTGTGCTCAGTCTCTTGCATGTCTCGCTAACTGAATCTGGTTATGCTAAATCAAATACGTATTTATACATCACCGATTTAAAATTAGCAGTTCTAAACCCTTGTATAGTTTAAACAAAATTTACTTGATGTTAGGTAGAAGAAAATGAGGAAAACTTTTAGGTGAAAAAGAATTAAGCATGTGGATATAAGCTGGCATATTTAAAATACACAAGTTTTCTTCTCTGGTATTCTTTCAAATGCATGTTTAGTAGTATAAGTTTTTCCTAGATAAAACACTGTAATAAGGTGAGAATGTTATAGCAGTGTTTCACTGAATATACTCAAGATGGTTTGATAGCCTCGTGTAGAGAGAGTAAACTATTCTTAACCCTATAGTGTTTTATTTACATGGTTTGCACTTGGTGCAGCTGTAAAAAAGTTAAACTACAAACATGTTTTGGCTGTAAAATTGGATAGGTATTAATACCGGTTCTAAGGATGGCTGAACAGTATGGTAATTTGAAGATGGAGAGAGCCCTTCTTTGCATGCATCTTTCTCACAATGCTGATACTGCTGGAGTTAGAGGTGAAAACTGAAATGCAATCAAATTGACTTTTCTAATAAAGAACTAAGAATGGTGAGCTAACAGACAAAACAATGTATTTTTTGCTAATATTTTTGGGTGTCTGGTATGGATTAATTGGATTTACATTATTTCTTGTGGGAAATATTAACAAAAAATAAGTTTTATAGAGAATAACTATAGTTTCACATACAGAAAAGGGTGATGAAATTCGATGGTCCACTGTATGCTGTAAGTATGATATACATGTAGCGTGATCGCTTAAAAAAAATCTCGATGTATGGTACAGGAGGGGCCCCGCTCTACAGAGTTCTGCTGTACAACATTCCACTAATGCAGCAGTTTAAGATTACACCCATTCTTCATTTATTCAGACTTCCTACAATAAATATATTCACCACTCACTATAAGCTAAGGATGAAAATATTTTAAGGTAAGTAATGCGTGTACTGTATTTGCATTTTTTTAGGCCTAGCTATATTGCTCACTTAGTATATGATAATGTAAATATGTTATCAGGTTGTTTCACTTTACAGCGATTTTTGCTTTACAGCAGTAACCTGGAACCTAACCTAACCTGTATAAGCAGGTCTCCTGTAGAGCAATAACCTGGAACCTAACCTAACCTAACCTGTATAAGCAGGTCTCCTGTAGAGCAATAACCTGGAACCTAACCTAACCTAACCTGTATAAGCAGGTCTCCTGTAGAGCAATAACCTGGAACCTAACCTAACCTAACCTGTATAAGCAGGTCTCCTGTAGAGCAATAACCTGGAACCTAACCTAACCTAACCTGTATAAGCAGGTCTCTCCTGTAAGAGAGAGAGAGATAAGATTTCGTTCGGATTTTTAACCCCGGAGGGTTAGCCACCCAGGATAACCCAAGAAAGTCAGTGCGTCATCGAGGACTGTCTAACTTATTTCCATTGGGGTCCTTAATCTTGTCCCCCAGGATGCGACCCACACCAGTCGACTAACACCCAGGTACCTATTTGCTGCTAGGTGAACAGGACAACAGGTGTAAGGAAACGTGTCGAAATGTTTCCACCCGCCGGGGTGGAACCTAACTTGCTGTTTAAGTGGGGCCTGCCTGTACTAGTGAAAAGCCCGAAGTATACATAGCAGTGTGTACTGTATCACAACTAATACCACATAGTATGTACACAACAGTAACTCGTGCTGCACACGAGTATGATACACGCGTCTCCTCACTGTATATGTATTCGCCAATCTGCAGTGTTCCATTCTGTTGGTAAGTTGGTATTTATCATGTATGGTTGCCATTCATCATAAATACAGTAGTTTACAAAGCATATTGGTGATTCCCATCATGGGTAATTAAGTGTTCATGACCTGATTGAACTTGGTACAGCTGCCAAGAGCCTGGAATGCATCAACGCCCCCATGGCCTGGTCCATAACTAGGCCTCGCGGTGGATCAAGGATTGATTAACAAGACTTTGTCTAAGAACCCAGCATATATTTGGTATAAATGATAGGGATATTTTCCCTTTCATCCAAATCTTGTAACGCTTATGGCCAATAATGGCGAATGATTTATGGATGTGAATTGCAGAATGTGAAAAATATTTTTTTACCATGATTATTTTGGTCAAGAAGTAGAAAGTTGATATAGTGCCTTGATATCAGTGAAGGGCTTTTGATTCAAGGAAGTGGATCATCCACCCCTTCTTGAATTGAACCTGATTGCCTCCCATTCCTCAGGTGCTGCATGGTTCCTGTAGGTTTAGTGCTCCCCCCCTCATTAAAACAAATTTAATATTAGAAATGGAATGTTTAAAGCATTGAATAACCAAATGATTCTCGTGCTGTGTAAATGTTATAATAATAATAATAATAATAATAATACTAATGCTCACGTATACACATTACACTTACAAACAAGGAAACCTGGGGAAATAATTAGGACAGTTGTGGTATGAACATGTGTGAAACACTTTGTATGCTTCTCTTTTTGTACAAAGAGGGTATAGGTGGGGCCCTGGTTTGTGGCGCTTTGCTAATACGGTAGTTTTCAATTATGCCCAGTTGTTCACTTGCATGGCACATACTTTGCTATTCCAGTATGATGTGCTTGGCTGCTGGGCATCTACGTGCCATTTTCTGTGTTAAGGTCTTCCTGAGCTCCGCGTCTATGGATCCTTTTGGAAAGTTTCAAGCTTACATGTGTGTACAGCCTCTCCTCACTTAACGATGGAGTTCCGTTCCTAAGACTGTTGTTAAACGAATTCGTTGCTAAGTGAGGAGCATACGTACTGATAGTTTTAATGCCACCTTTGCACCATTTATAACATTTCTGGTATATTTTTAAATATTTATACAGTAGTGTACTGTATATTGTAATAAACAGAATAGAGGAAATCAGCTCTAACATTCATTTAGGTATGAATACTGGTCAGAGAGCCCAATGAGAGTCCGAGGCATCAGTAAACGAGTACGTCCCTAAGTAAGGAGAGGCTGTATTATATTTTGTTGCAATTTCATCTAAGGGTAGTTGTGATAGTAGAAAATAGTTCTGAAATATGGTAAAATTTTGGTGTGATCTCATTTTTATACGATGTTTCTACAGCGATTTATAGGAACTACAACATTCGGTGTGAATTCACAGGTAATATAGACATCTATGTGTAGGAAATTTGTCATTTACCAATTTTTTTTATTTTTATTTTCTTTTGTTAAAATATCTAATTTGGCATAGTTACAAAGTAGGAGGAGGTATGCCAAGCGAGGCAATATCTAAGACTAAATGAAGTACCTAATATGTTTAGGTGTACTGCTCAAATATGACCTATATCAAAAGGGAGAGAGTATGGAGGAGGTGAACGTATTCAGATATTTGGGAGTGGACGTGTCAGCGGATGGGTCTATGAAAGATGAGGTGAATCATAGAATTGATGAGGGAAAAAGAGTGAGTGGTGCACTTAGGAGTCTGTGGAGACAAAGAACTTTGTCCTTGGAGGCAAAGAGGGGAATGTATGAGAGTATAGTTTTACCAACGCTCTTATATGGGTGTGAAGCGTGGGTGATGAATGTTGCAGCGAGGAGAAGGCTGGAGGCAGTGGAGATGTCATGTCTGAGGGCAATGTGTGGTGTGAATATAATGCAGAGAATTCGTAGTTTGGAAGTTAGGAGGAGGTGCGGGATTACCAAAACTGTTGTCCAGAGGGCTGAGGAAGGGTTGTTGAGGTGGTTCGGACATGTAGAGAGAATGGAGCGAAACAGAATGACTTCAAGAGTGTATCAGTCTGTAGTGGAAGGAAGGCGGGGTAGGGGTCGGCCTAGGAAGGGTTGGAGGGAGGGGGTAAAGGAGGTTTTGTGTGCGAGGGGCTTGGACTTCCAGCAGGCATGCGTGAGCGTGTTTGATAGGAGTGAATGGAGACAAATGGTTTTTAATACTTGACGTGCTGTTGGAGTGTGAGCAAAGTAACATTTATGAAGGGATTCAGGGAAACCGGCAGGCCGGACTTGAGTCCTGGAGATGGGAAGTACAGTGCCTGCACTCTGAAGGAGGGGTGTTAATGTTGCAGTTTAAAAACTGTAGTGTAAAGCACCCTTCTGGCAAGACAGTGATGGAGTGAATGATGGTGAAAGTTTTTCTTTTTCGGGCCACCCTGCCTTGGTGGGAATCGGCCGGTGTGATAATAAAAAAAAAAAATAATAATCAAAATAGCGTAAGAATTAGTATTAGTCTGCCTGAAGTACCTAGGCACAATAGTGGCCATCTTCGTAATTTAAATATTATAGCACACAAACCACACATTGTAAGCTTTTCAAGGAAGTAAATATTTGTAATATTAAAGATACAATAGCACAGGAAAGACGTCGCTCTGGGGTGCTATGAATATCGTACATGTATATTTAAGGTATTATAGACATTTTCATTAATCCATCTGTGACTTGTTTTTCAAAATTACATAAAACCTGCTACGTATCATATAAACTTAGACACCCATACTAGAACAAATTGACGTACTGT
>NC_091376.1:14243756-14276256 GCF_038502225.1 Cherax quadricarinatus
TTTTTTTTTTCTATCAACTGAGTACAACAAACCGCCTATTTACCGATTTCAACTACCCAGTAAAGTGGTCAGAATTTGGCAGTTTGGCCAATTTCACACAAATTAAAAAAGATGCCAGTTTCAAAATAGGGTCCAGAATAAACAATGCAGACATTGTTGGCACTAAAATAACATATCTTCTGTTCATTAGTCATGTCTCCGGCCCCTCTTATATTACTCTTGCTTTTTATTTTGATTTTTTATTCACACAAAAAATAGATTTACTGTTATGCAGACTACTGCATTATTGTAAAAATGGTTTAAATAATATCAGTGCGCTACTGAAAGAATATTAGGCTCCTTAGTGGAAGTGTATTGGATGTGTAATGTGATTTGCTTACTCTTGAATGTAGGTAAAAATCGAACATTTCCGCTACTTTGAGCTCAATTTCAAGGTCGTTTTCATCCTGAAACTAGTCTAAATATTCTCTATTTCTGTAATATGTTTTCCATTCTATCAAATGAGACCAAGAAAACGAGAATACAACCATGAACGCTATAAGAAAATACACCTCAAAGTCGGTGTTTTTTTTTTTATGCACTGTGTGCTGCAGGATTTTTTTATGCAGTGCACACTGACTGCACAGACCCATTCTCTCAAATGTGGGGTCTACCAGCTTTCTTCTGCTTGATTTGAAGCCACTAGAATTATTGAGTATGTATATATTTACCTGGAGTTTACCTGGAGAGAGTTCCGGGGGTCAACACCCCCGCAGCCCAGTCTGTGACCAGACCGAAACACTGGCTCATAAGACATATATATACGGCCGAAACGGTCAAAGGGTTAAGTACTATATGCCAGTCTGATACATAGCGGAAAAAGCATAAAGGTACTCTGTTTACCTAGTATAGTCCTGTATGCATAATTTAACAATATACTGCCATAAGCATTGGCAAAAATACACAACTAAACTCACACTTAGAAAACTGACACTTGTATTTGTTAGACTTTGGCTATTTAAATGACTTGTTAATGGTCCAAGTCATACTGAAAGTCACAAGTTTGTCCTAAATGTGTGTTCGTGTTGTTCCAGCCATGATATTGTGACTTTGTTTATAAACATTGAAAGTAAAAAGAGTTTAAAATAAGAGTTTATACAGTAGATTTTATTTCAGAAGTTTGTTACACATTTGTTGTATAGGTAATGTAGCATGTGTGTTGAGGTTGTTCCTGGCAGTAACGCATATATGAATATATCTGAGAAAGCACTATGTACTCTTGAACACTGTTTTAGGGCTATTTTTAAACAGTTTATTCTCTTGAAAAAAATTATCTTTTTCAAAATTGTACATATAGTAAGATAAAGTAAGGATTTTTAGTTAAAATAATACTAATTGTACATTTCGGATATCAAAATAAGATTGTGCCACATGCATAAAAACACGAAGAATATCTGCTAATTTGGCTGTGGCTGCACTTTAAAACAAACGGTGGCTGGGGGAATAAACTTAGTGGGTACAGGCATACCTTACTAATACGGCGGGTTAGGTTCCAGACCGCCGCAGTAAAGTGAACATCACCTTAAAGCAAATCAGCCTTTTTTCGTTTGCTAATGCATATAAAAGCCTAAAAACACATTTACACTATCGTTTATTAAGTGCACAATAGTGCTAGGCTTTAAAAAGAAGATGCAAAAGAAATAGAAAATAGTTCTGGTCCACTACTTTGCACTTCACGCCCAAAATAATAAATATGAATATAATCTAGAAGTGCCATATTAGCGAGGTATACCTGTATATAGATACATAATGAATATTGCCTTCGTCAAGTCAAACATTGACTGGTGGCGGCAGCAACAGTTCAGAAATGTATTAACAGGGTCATCTCCACTTGTAACATCACCCATCATATCCTTATTATTAAATCTTCAGAGATTTTGTTTATCACTGAGACACATGAAACCACACATCCATTACTGTATTTTATGGTGAACAAGACACTCCAGTATTGAGGACTTCCCCTGCCCTCCCACCTTTAATTCTGACTTGCTAAATTTTGGAAAAAAAAAGATAAATGGTACTTTGGCCTCCAAGATGTTGGGTAAATTTTTGAGACTTACTTTTTTGGGAGAAAAGAGCATCATGGATGCCATAAAATATGATAATTGCCAGATATAAATTATAAGTGTACATGCTAAACATTGGAGGGAAATTAAAGAAAAAAAGCTGAAAGGTTATAATTCTAGTATTTTTGACTAGTCTCTTATCAAATAAATATGAGCTCACTACATGCATAAAAAAATGAATACAAAACTAAAAGTTTAAAATAAAAAGTTGTCAGAAATGCTTTAAAAATTGTTTATGGTTCAAAAATAGTAAAGCCAATCCACGAGAGGCAGTTTCTGTAGCAAGCAACTTTTTGAAAAACCAAAGTTTTTTGAAAGGCTGTAGCACAGAGGGTTCCCTGTATCAACCCTAACCGGGCACATTTAATACACAAGTTCACAAAGACTTTTGCGAAATATTTTTATCTAAAACGCTAACGAAGCTTTCTCTTGCAGGTGGCCATAGTACTTTCTTCGGATTGATAAACAGTTTTGTACACATTGTCATGTACACCTACTACATGCTGGCAGCCATGGGACCAAACTACAGAAGGTACATCTGGTGGAAGAAGTATCTAACCAATTTCCAGATGGTACAGTTCATAATGATCTTCAGCCATGCTTTCCAGGTTAATAGCTTTGTTTTGTATTAACCCTTGAGCGGAGGTTGTCTTGGTACTAGTGAAGGGATCTTGATCAGGGAGTTAGAGCTGTCCACTTGGATTGAATCTCACTGTCTCGTATTTTCCCAGGTGCTGTATGACCCCTGTGGGTTCATCACTGTCACCATTGTAATTAATTTTATTTTTATTTTTTTTTTATTATCACACCGGCCGATTCCCACCAAGGCAGGGTGGCCCGAAAAAGAAAAACTTTCACCATCATTCACTCCATCACTGTCTTGCCAGAAGGGTGCTTTACACTACAGTTTTTAAACTGCAACATTAACACCCCTCCTTCAGAGTGCAGGCACTGTACTTCCCATCTCCAGGACTCAAGTCCGGCCTGCCGGTTTCCCTGAATCCCTTCATAAATGTTACTTTGCTCACACTCCAACAGCACGTCAAGTATTAAAAACCATTTGTCTCCATTCACTCCTATCAAACACGCTCAAGCATGCCTGCTGGAAGTCCAAGCCCCTCGCACACAAAACCTCCTTTACCCCCTCCCTCCAACCCTTCCTAGGCCGACCCCTACCCCGCCTTCCTTCCACTACAGACTGATACACTCTTGAAGTCATTCTGTTTCGCTCCATTCTCTCTACATGTCCGAACCACCTCAACAACCCTTCCTCAGCCCTCTGGACAACAGTTTTGGTAATCCCGCACCTCCTCCTAACTTCCAAACTACGAATTCTCTGCATTATATTCACACCACACATTGCCCTCAGACATGACATCTCCACTGCCTCCAGCCTTCTCCTCGCTGCAACATTCATCACCCACGCTTCACACCCATATAAGAGCGTTGGTAAAACTATACTCTCATACATTCCCCTCTTTGCCTCCAAGGACAAAGTTCTTTGTCTCCACAGACTCCTAAGTGCACCACTCACTCTTTTTCCCTCATCAATTCTATGATTCACCTCATCTTTCATAGACCCATCCGCTGACACGTCCACTCCCAAATATCTGAATACGTTCACCTCCTCCATACTCTCTCCCTCCAATCTGATATTCAATCTTTCATCACCTA
This sequence comes from Cherax quadricarinatus, assembly GCF_038502225.1. Lineage (NCBI taxonomy): Eukaryota > Metazoa > Arthropoda > Malacostraca > Decapoda > Parastacidae > Cherax > Cherax quadricarinatus. Next base: position 14,247,536 of record NC_091376.1, read on the forward strand.
ATCTTTTAGTTATCCTCATAACCTTACTCTTTCCTGTATTCACCTTTAATTTTCTTCTTTTGCACACCCTACCAAATTCATCCACCAATCTCTGCAACTTCTCTTCAGAATCTCCCAAGAGCACAGTGTCATCAGCAAAGAGCAGCTGTGACAACTCCCACTTTGTGTGTGATTCTTTATCTTTTAACTCCACGCCTCTTGCCAAGACCCTCGCATTTACTTCTCTTACAACCCCATCTATAAATATATTAAACAACCACGGTGACATCACACATCCTTGTCTAAGGCCTACTTTTACTGGGAAAAAATTTCCCTCTTTCCTACATACTCTAACTTGAGCCTCACTATCCTCGTAAAAACTCTTCACTGCTTTCAGTAACCTACCTCCTACACCATACACTTGCAACATCTGCCACATTGCCCCCCTATCCACCCTGTCATACGCCTTTTCCAAATCCATAAATGCCACAAAGACCTCTTTAGCCTTATCTAAATACTGTTCACTTATATGTTTCACTGTAAACACCTGGTCCACACACCCCCTACCTTTCCTAAAGCCTCCTTGTTCATCTGCTATCCTATTCTCCGTCTTACTCTTAATTCTTTCAATTATAACTCTACCATACACTTTACCAGGTACACTCAACAGACTTATCCCCCTATAATTTTTGCACTCTCTTTTATCCCCTTTGCCTTTATACAAAGGAACTATGCATGCTCTCTGCCAATCCCTAGGTACCTTACCCTCTTCCATACATTTATTAAACAATTTCACCAACCACTCCAAAACTATATCCCCACCTGCTTTTAACATTTCTATCTTTATCCCATCAATCCCGGCTGCCTTACCCCCTTTCATTTTACCTACTGCCTCACGAACTTCCCCCACACTCACAACTGGCTCTTCCTCACTCCTACAAGATGTTATTCCTCCTTGCCCTATACACGAAATCACAGCTTCCCTATCTTCATCAACATTTAACAATTCCTCAAAATATTCCTTCCATCTTCCCAATACCTCTAACTCTCCATTTAATAACTCTCCTCTCCTATTTTTAACTGACAAATCCATTTGTTCTCTAGGCTTTCTTAACTTGTTAATCTCACTCCAAAACTTTTTCTTATTTTCAACAAAATTTGTTGATAACATCTCACCCACTCTCTCATTTGCTCTCTTTTTACATTGCTTCACCACTCTCTTAACCTCTCTCTTTTTCTCCATATACTCTTCCCTCCTTGCATCACTTCTACTTTGTAAAAACTTCTCATATGCTAACTTTTTCTCCCTTACTACTCTCTTTACATCATCATTCCACCAATCGCTCCTCTTCCCTCCTGCACCCACTTTCCTGTAACCACAAACTTCTGCTGAACACTCTAACACTACATTTTTAAACCTACCCCATACCTCTTCGACCCCATTGCCTATGCTCTCATTAGCCCATCTATCCTCCAATAGCTGTTTATATCTTACCCTAACTGCCTCCTCTTTTAGTTTATAAACCTTCACCTCTCTCTTCCCTGATGCTTCTATTCTCCTTGTATCCCATCTACCTTTTACTCTCAGTGTAGCTACAACTAGAAAGTGATCTGATATATCTGTGGCCCCTCTATAAACATGTACATCCTGAAGTCTACTCAACAGTCTTTTATCTACCAATACATAATCCAGCAAACTACTGTCATTTCGCCCTACATCATATCGTGTATACTTATTTATTTATAAATTGTTCCCATCAATCCCATCACTGTCTTGCCTCTGGCAAGACAGTGATGGAGTAAATGATGGTGAAAGTTTTTCTTTTTTTGGCCACCCTGCCTTGGTGGGAGCCAACCGATGTGTTAATAAAAATGTTCCCATTGAAGGAATAGTTTATAAAATATGTGATTTATAAAAAGGTTTGAGACTAAGTTATTAAAATACTGCATACCAAACTCCTGCATTATATGTAAAAGAATACATTGTTGAATTTATTTACATATTTGGACTTAAACCTTACATACCAGTTTTTTTTTATCACTGGATTTTTCTAAATTTATTTAAAAATTACAGCTTGGCTTCACCGAGTGCAAATACCCTCGTGCCTTCATGTGGTGGATTGGTGGCCATGCTGTGTTGTTCTTCTTCCTTTTCTCTGATTTCTACATTAATGCTTACATAAAAGGAGCAGCCAAGGTTAAGGTGAGCACATTAGTTCAATCTTCTAATTGCACATACAATAGAACCTTGTGTAATGAAAGGTTCTAATTACTCGTGTGGTAGAACCTCTCATAACGCGAGGGTTATAGTCCAAGAACTATAGAATTCTGTGCTATGTAATGTGAACCACATATGGGAAAATTAGGATTAGGTTCAAGATGCCAAGAAAACCAAACTCATTTCTTTTAAAGTTCTTATTTCGTCAAAAAATACTGACTTTTGACACTTGACATCGTAGATGCTATTGCTAGTTTGTTTAGAACTGTATGTTAATGCACCCAGAACCTAAATAAAAATTGAGATTTTATTAGGTAAGGGCTGAAGAGGAAACAGGTGATCAAAACAATATACTGTATTTTCTTTCAACAAACCGGCCGTATCCCACTGAGGCAGGGTGGCCCAAAAAGGATAAAGTTTCTCCTTTTTAAATTTAGTAATACATGCAGGAGACGGGGTTACTAGCCCTTTGCTCCCAGCATTTTAGTCACCTCTTACGACACACTGAGGAAGAATTCTGTTCCACTTCCCCATGGAGGTACCGTATATTCCTTCCATAGTAATTGGAGGTTAATATGTTGCCAGTGATGGTTATAAATTACGTATAAAATCCACGACTTACAAATACATTGAGAATCTTCTGTATCGTATATCTTCTTCTTTCTTTCAACACACCGGCTGTATCCCACCAAGGCGGGGTGGCCCAAAAGGAAAAACGAAAGTTTCTCCTTTTACATTTAGTAATATATACAGGAGAAGAGGTTACTAGCCCCTTGCTCCCGGCATTTTAGTCGCCTCTTACAACACGCATGGCTTACGGAGGAAGAATTCTGTTCCACTTCCCCATGGAGATAAGAGGAAATAAACAAGAATAAGAACTAGAAAGAAAATAGAAGAAAACCCAGAGGGGTGTGTATATATGTGCTTGTACATGTATGTGTAGTGTGACCTAAGTGTAAGTAGAAGTAGCAAGACGTACCTGAAATCTTGCATGTTCATGAGACAGAAAAAAGGACACCAGCAATCCTACCATCATGTAAAACAATTACAGGCTTTCGTTTTACACTCACTTGGCAGGACGGTAGTACCTCCCTGGGCGGTTGCTGTCTACCAACCTACTACCTAGGTGTATCGTATATATGATTATTATATATCATTGTGTATACATGTATCATTTTTATATATACATAGTTTAGAAGGTCTCTAATGTTTGTAAATTGAGGATTTGCTGTACACAGTTTAAAATATGCTAAGGAAATAACTGAATTTAACCCTACCTTAAATTCTTTATTACACTTTCTTGTGTGTGTGTTTTAAGGTTGTAGCTAAATTGACCAGTAAAGGCATGGGTCGTCTGTTAACCCTGTACATTCATTCTAGGATAGTAATTTTGTACTGTAGTTTTTTTAATATAGAAGAATGGTCTGATGCAGTTATAATAAACAGTCCACACATTCCTAGTGACATAACACAAGCACAGTGCAAAGAAACTGCTGTCAGGATAATACAGAACCACGTACAAGTCATCGTGCAAAACAATGAAATCAAAGAAACACGTTTGCTAGGAAAACCAGGAAGTAAACACAGTATAATGATCCGACTTCATTCATACGATAAAAGAAAGGACTTAATTAAATCAGCAATTACAATGAAAAATGGAGTGTACATAAATGAGTGTCTAACAAAAAAACGTCAAAACCTTCTGTTCAGGCTGAGAAAACTTAAACAGGAAAACAAAATACATCAGTGTTTCACGCGAGATGGGAAAATACTAGTAAGGAAAACATCAACAGGACAACAATATACTATCTCAAATGAACACGATTTCTCTACCTTCCTTAGAAAAGCTGACATTTTTGTAACAGATTAGATAAGTGCCCTTAATACATATATACGTGTGGTGCATATAGTGTACGTTACTATTATATTGTACATTATTATTTTTATTATTTTTCATCACTAGCTAATGAAATACCTCCAATACTCTATACTTCTTTCTTACTACTATAAATTGCTCATAATTTTAAATTACAAGTCAAATCTTACTCCAAATTAATAATATTCATTATTCTTACCTGTCCATTTAATTTTGTTTATCACTACTTGTTTTTTAGTCACTTTTTATTGTGTATGCAATTAGTGTATATTCCAATTACTTTTTTGCAAGTACCAAAACTATCTTTTGCTAGCTAGTACCAACTACCTCATTTTTTTTACTTTTATTGTGCAATAAACTGCTCAATTTATTTAATATTACAAATCAGATCTTACTCCTAAACCATTATTATTTCATAGTGACCACCTGTCCATTTAACTTTGTTTACCATTACTTAATTTTAGTCCCTCATATATTTTCTCCTTTATTTTAGCTTTATATAACTACCCTAGTTTATACATTCACAATTGTTAAAATAATCAAGGTGCTATTCTCAGGTGCTAAAGTAGAATAAGTTCACAACTTTGCCATTATATTCCAAAACTACCTTAGCTCATTATTTTACATTTGTTAAATAATTCAGGTGCTATTTTTTAGCTTAAGACTATTTACTTTGTTTTATACTTAATTCTAACTATAGATTCACTACAAATCTTATGATTACAAGCATTGATCCTGATACCAACCTCTTATTTAATGACTTAAATGATTCAAACAGTTACTGTAATTACTACACTGCAGAACAATCAAAGGCACTTCTCAGTGCCAACAACAACATAACTATCTTTAACTACAATATCAGATCTTTAAGCAAGCATTACGATGACCTCATAGCATTACTAAATTCCTTACATGCCAATATGTCCATCATTACACTAACTGAAACCTGGCTAAAGCCTGATAGTACAGATGTCTATGCCATTCCTGGTTACACAGCCATACACAACTGTAGGCCAGACCAACAAGGGGGTGGCACAGCCATATACTACTCAGACCAACTAGAATGTATCACTAATACTTGCACAAGGGATGAACATGGGGAATATATAATAGCCAAATTCAAATCCAAATACCTACAAAAACCTCTCACATTGATAAACATTTACAGAGTTCCACAGTCAAACATTAGCCAATTTAGTCAAAACCTAGGAAGTATGATAACTGATGCACGCATGAACAAAGATCACTTACTACTCTCAGGTGACTTCAATATAAATCTCCTGCAAGACCAGGACCCACACGTTACTGAATTCACAAACACAATGAGTAACTGTATGTTGCTACCAACAGTAACAAAACCTACAAGAGTTACAGAGACTAGTGTTTCCCTACTTGACCACATCTGGACCAACACCATATCCCCTTTAAAATCAGGCATAATTACAGATAATACCACAGACCACTACCCTACTTTTCTCATAACAACTCTTGGTAAATTACCCCAAGACACTACTAAAGTCACCTTCAGACTTCACAATGAGGCAGCCATTAATAACTTCACAACAGCAGTAGCAAACATTGACTGGCACACTGAGCTAGAAATCTATACAGATATTGACGAATGTATTAATAATTTTCTAAAAAAGACCCAATACCTCTATAACAAGCACTGCCCTAAAAAAACTAAACAGATGACAGCTAAGAGACTGAACAGTCCCTGGTTAACACCCAGCATTCTCAAATCCATAAATACAAAACACCAATATGAAAAACAGTACAGAATGGGTCACATAACCAGAGACCAAACAAAACGTTACTCGTCAATCCTAACCAGCCTGATAAGAAGGGCAAAAAAATTGTATTATGAGAACAGATTATCCAACTTACGAGGTGATATAAAAAAGACCTGGAAAACCCTATCAGAAATTCTAGGAACAAAAAAGATATCACGAAATAGCGAAATAAAATTAGCAAAATCAGATGAACCCCAACTCCCACCAACAGAAACAGCAAACAGACTCAATGACTTCTTCTCCACTATAGGACAAAACCTTGCCAATAAAATCCCAAGCTCAGATACCCCACCAAATGACTACCTCACTGGCAACTACCCGAACACACTGTTCCTAGCTCCGACTAACCCATACGAAGTCTCCCTTATTATCAACACGCTAAAAAACAAGGCAGGAGATTTAAATACCTTACCACCCTTTATATACAAAAAAGTGTCACAAGTGCTATCACCAATCATTGCAACACTCTTTAACAAATCCATTGAATCCTCCACCTTCCCCACAGTACTCAAAATAGCAAGGGTCACCCCGATCCACAAAGGAGGAGACCAAACAGAGTTGAATAACTATAGGCCAATATCCAACTTACACCCTCTCTCAAAAATCTTCGAAAAATTAATTCATAAACGAATCTACTCCTACCTTATCTCCCAAAACATACTCAACCCCTGCCAATTTGGATTCAGGCCAAATAAAAATACTAATGATGCTATTATACACATGCTAGAACATATATACACTGCAATAGAGAAAAAAGAAGTCCCACTGGGGATCTTCATTGACTTACGTAAAGCTTTTGATACAGTTAACCATGACTTGCTCCACGTAAAATTGTCACACTATGGTATAAGAGGGCACTCCCTCAACTACCTCAAGTCATACCTCAGCAACAGAAGCCAATATGTGTATGCAAATGGGGCAAACTCTTCTGCACAACCAATTACAGTTGGTGTCCCACAGGGAAGTGTCCTTGGCCCTCTTCTCTTTCTCCTATACATAAATGACCTACCAAATGCTTCGCAATTACTCAAACCCACACTATTTGCAGATGACACTACATACGTCTTCTCCCACCCGAGCCCAGTCACGCTAGCCAATACTGTAAATACAGAATTACAGAAAATATCTACCTGGATGAGGACTAACAAACTTACACTAAACATTGACAAAACCTACTTCATTCAGTTTGGTAACAGAGCTACAGATGTCCCTCTTAACATAATGATAAACGGATCACCTATCACAAAGCTAACAGAGGGAAAATTCTTAGGAATCCACCTTGATAATAGACTCAAATTTCATACACATATACAACAAATTTCTAAGAAAATTTCCAAGACTGTAGGCATACTATCGAAGATACGGTACTATGCTCCACAGTCAGCCCTCCTGGCCCTATATCACTCTCTTATTTACCCCTATCTCACCTATGGAATTTGTGCATGGGGCTCAACAACAAGTAACCATCTCAGACCACTAATTACCCAACAAAAGGCTGCAGTTAGAATGATAACAAATTCTCACTATAGGCAGCACACTCCACCAATATTCAATACACTAAACCTATTCACCATACAAAACATTCATACTTATTACTGCACCTATTACATACATAGAACACTTAACTCTGATATTAACCCTCCCCTCAAACATCTCCTTGCCAACCTCAACAGAACACATGACCATAACACAAGGCACAGATCACTCTTTGATGTTCCTCGTGTCCATCTCACACTATGCAAAAACTCAATGCACATAAAAGGCCCTAAAATCTGGAACTCATTACCTGTAAATATAAAAGAAACACTACCTGTTTATAAATTCAAGTCTCTTCTCAAAGATCACTTACTCAACCAAAACCAAATAAATACTGAATAACTGAACCTTATAAATTGTATATCTTAAATGTTTCTCACAATTATATCACATAAATGTTAAACCTAAAACCCAATCTAACTTTATTATTTTTTAAATACACTACCTAACAGAATACTCCATTCTACTGAATGTACAACAATGCATACAACCATATGACCTGTCTTTGTAATACTCACTTGTGCTTTATAGTAATCTGTTTACATTAAAGTTTTATCACCGATGTCATCATTGCTTAGTTCATCTTAAGTTAATTTTAAGCCAGCCCGTAATGCTATGCATAGTATAAGTGGCTTTGGCATACTGCTCTTTTCTGTATTTTTTGTACCTCTGTATGTGTGCACAAATTTTTAAATAAATAAATAAATAAATAAATAAATAGAGGTAGCAAGTTCTTTCCTCCTAATGTACACGGCTTACAGGTTAAATTTCCAGTTTTTTTTTACAATAGTACCGGTAATTTTGTTATTCAATGCACCAGCCATCTCCCACTGAAGCAGGGTGACCTAAAAAGAAAAATGAAAAATTTCTTTAATTTAGTAATTTATAAAGGAAAAAGGGTTTAGTAACAATACTAATGTTGCTGACTTATGACATGCATGGCTTACATAGGAAGAATTCTGTTCCACTTCCTCTATGGAGATGGATATAAAATGCCATTTTTTTTTTTTTTTGTTTACATACATACCTATGATAGTTTAACTGATAATTCTAGACTTTTTTGAATACTTTTTCACCACTTCTCTTAGGCTTTGCAAAACTGCCAGAAACACTACTTTTGCACTTTGGGGTCATTATTATGCAAAATTAAGGGTTATTTTCAGCCCATGGTAAATGTGGATAACAGAAATACCGAATCTGGATACAGGAGTTCTACTGTAATTAGATTGCGAAGTAATTATTATTTTGGCAAAGTATGATGGTAATTTATTTTACTGTATACTTGACATGTGTATAATTGAGATTCCCTTTTTCAGGCATATGCCAATGGAACTGTAACATTCTCGATGTCAAATGGTCATGCCAATGGAAAAGTCTCGAATGGCATCACTAAACTTGTCAATGGTCATGCCAATGGCTATGCTAATGGAAAGGCTAATGGTCATGCCAATGGCTATGCTAATGGCCATGCTAATGGTCATGCAAATGGCCATGCAAATGGCCATGCCAATGGCTATGCAAATGGTCATGCTAATGGAAGTATTCCTAGCAACAGTGTCCACTCGGAGGAGAACAATGGCCGTGTTCCCAATGCTCCAGACTCCACATCTTTCTCCACCAGAGCTCGGCAATTAATGTGTATGAATGTAGACTCTGTGATGGATTGAGCTCCCCCCCCCCTCCCCTACTTTTTTCCACCCCTGGTTACCTCACAAGCCAGTTCTCGCCAGCATCATCTGACTATCATATTCGAGAGCTATCAACTTTTCCCCAATCCCAGTGTGTTTTAGCTCAAGGTTCATGGATTCGACAGTCTAGCATCTGTTGTCGGGCTATCACCTGCAGCAGTGCGTGTGCGTAAGATAGAGCAGCCTTCATTATCATTAACAATGTGAATCTTGTATCATGAGGTTGACTTAAGTTTAAATATATTTTTTTGAAGGATGCTCACAGCAATAATTTTGTCACCTGGCAGTAATTAAAGGTTTGTAAACTAGTTCGTCTGAAAGAAAACATTTTATAGCATATATCGAAGCATAGAAATGCCATACGCTTTTTAAAGTTCGAGGGAAAAGCATGTACAAAGAAAATGGCTGATCTGTACTGTTCGAACATTGGAAATGACCCCACCCAATGGTGGACTTCACTGTGAAGATCTGTGATTTATAACGTGTAGATCTGTCAGCTTCGTAAAAACTGCTTGCAGGCATAATGAACCTTAGAATCTACTGCTGTCAGATATAGCTTTTACGGAAGTAGCTAGAAAGATATGTGATATTTTGCATTTGTAAATGCAGTATTAAATACCGAAATGAAATGTTGGATTAGGTAATGATTCTCGTAATGAAATTATGGGCCAAACAAATCTTTAGACATTACAAAAATTAACAATTTAAAGCATTTCATTTTTAAGTGTTTTCTTATCTTTTTCTGAAGATTGTAGTTCATGTTTATTGCCAGTCTTGCCCATATTATAAGATTATAGCCAGTAGTGTATTAAACACCTCAAGGCTATATTAAAAGTAGTAGTTAATGGGGAGAAAGGGATTATGCAGTTGAACTTGTAGCAGCTGTCAATATATGCCATGAGGCAATGGCTACATTGAGGATATAAAGTGGGATTCACTTGTAATTTTCATACATGCTAAACCATTTATTAGGTCTTCAAAGCCTTTTTTTTATTCTGGTATTTCATGACATATTCTACAAACATTTTCATTAAAGCATAATTCTGGAAATTAAGTATACAGTAAATGTTTCTTGTATCTGTTCCTGTATAAATTGTGGACTGTCTTTGTAATGCGGTAGAAAAAATTGGCATTTTCGTTAGTATGGAAAGTACAGTGTACTCGTCATTTCAGTATTCCGGTACATGTGCAGCGTAGCATAGTAAGATATTAAACTAGCGTTTCATTGCAAATCTAAATTTGCATATTAAGTTTATCATAAATCTGCTAGATAATTAAGCTGATAAAACAGCTGAAAAGTTTTGTGGATTATATAAATAAGTTTATTGTGGAATATGATCTTGGAAACTGTAAATTGTGCCTTAGTGCAGTTGCAGAAATTTATTAGAAACTTGTTGGTAAAAGAATGACAGTTTTGAATATTATATATTTTTTATTTATGAACCTAGAGGCAGTGAAAAAATGAAATTCCCATCTTTTCTCGTTAAATATTTTTGTCCAGTGTAATTGTTGTTGCATTTCAGTGCAGAATTATAGTAGTATTGCACATTAATTTGGTGTTTTATATTAAAAATCAAAGTGCATAAGTACTGTATACTTACTTTTGAATATTTAAAAAAATTAGGCTTGTTCTTCATTTTCGTTATCTATGACTACAGTATATAAAAAATTATCAATGGAGTAAACCAGAACAAAGTCAGGATTTTATTTCTTGTCCCAAATTGTGTAATAGTAACTATATAGTTGTCGGAGCATAAGTAAAAAAAAAAAACTAAATTGCTTTGTCAGGAAAAGGGTAATTTTAAGAAATATTTTCAAGAATATGCAGTGTGTAGCCATGCCAAATTTTCAAATTTTTAGTGGGTAACTTAATCATTTTTGGATAACCACATTCTTATACCTGACTAAGTTCTTGAATTGTGTAAAAAAAATTTCAAAGGTAATTATATTCTGTTAAAATGTGCGAGAGTATTGTTGAATGTCGTGTTTTTATTTTCTAATTTTATGAAGTGCTCATCTATTTATACTTCAGCATGTTTGATAAGAGCAAAGAAATTGTAGGAATTAAAAAAAGAAAAAATTATCATGAAAGAATAAGGAAGACATTTGTATTCATCTGTAATTTCTTTCGTATCTGACATGCTATACTTAACCAACTGATGCGTGTGTATGAGCAGGTCGATTTGGTGTATTTTTTCACAGAATTGTTTTCTAAAACTTCGTCAGTGTAAGGAGACTTAGTCTCGTGTTTAAGGGACTGACAAGAGCAAATCAAGTTGTGAAAGATTATTTTGTAGTTTTTCCTAACTTTATACCTTTTTTTGGAGTACCGTAGTAACTGACACAAGCATTAGTGTTCAAGTGGATTACTGAATGTTTTGCAAGACTAATTTGTATGTCAAACATGTTCATTTTTTGTAACTTTTGTTTTTATTACTGCCCTAATGATTGAAGATAGAGGCCTTCTAGTTAAAGAATAACAATAGTTCTCGACTGACTTGGCCTTGTGTATTTTATTAATTAGTTAAATGTGTTGGATTTGACTGACTACTTGAGTTTCTACAAAATTAGTACTGAAAATTTAGAAAGGCACAATACCAATGGTTGTCTGGAGCAGTACACAAATAATTCGCAGATAGGAGAAAGAAGCTTATGATAACATAGGTCCCACTGTGACCACAAATGCAAGTTTTTACAGATTAATCTCCCACCAGCATAGCCATGATGAACTCTAGCTCTGGTCCTCTCAAAGCCGTTGTCATGACTCAGGCTTATGAAGTAGTTTCGGTTGGACTGAAACGTCGTTATAAATTTCCATGTGCGGGTTATCTGTGTACTGATAGTTTGTTGAGGTAGCTTAATGCAAGTTACCAAAGCTAGAGTTTAGTGCCTATGTACAAAGATTTGGGAGAGGCTAAAATTTTGAATGGCAACTTTGAGACAACCTAGTCGCTGGCAACGTTATCCCACCTGAAGTTGGTCAAACACCTGGTGAGTAAAACTCTTAGAAGCTACAAAGCATTAACCCTTCAAGAAAGACCATCCCTTCATAGTGTACCTTCTGCAGTAGGAGGACTCTTGATTGGAGGCATTAGACTTCCTATTCCTTCTCCCCCCCTTTTTTTTTCTATCCATCTCCTACAGGCAAGGTGACTAAAAAGAAAAAGCTGAAGTTTTTTCTTCATCCATTCAGTAATTTCTTATCCCCTTCCCTAGATTAAATCCAAATACCTCCAACCCTTCTGTGGTTGTGTATTATTATTATTATAATCGAGGGGGAAGCGCTAAACCCGGAGGATTATACAGCGCATGGGGGGGGGGGGTGGAAGGCATTCAGGCTTAATTCGGGGAACTGGAGCACAGATCCAATTCCCTAAATCAAGAGCCCCTCACCAACATCAAGGAACCTTCCTTGAGGGGTGTGGTTGTGTAGTTCTGCTTCAGAACAAGGGACCACTATCAGCTCTGTTCTAACATTTCTGACGTTACTAGTGTTGTGGTGGTTACCCATTACAGTGGACCCTCGACTAACGATATTAATTGGTACCCGAGAACGATTATCGTTAGTAGTTTTTTTAATGTTAGTCGAGGTAACATGTTAGCATTAACATATCGTTGGTCGAATTTAACGTTAGTCGATGCCATCACTGGCCGAGGGTCCACTGTATTATTATGAAAATGTTTATTTCCTTGCAAAGCTTACAATGTGTGGTTTACACACAAAATATTAATTACAAAGAAGGCCACTAGCATACCTAGGCATTTTGGACAGACTAATCCTAATTGCTACTCTATATAGACACAGGTTATGGAACAGTACATTTTAATATACATTATTGCATACTGATATAAAAGTTAGGTAATTGAAGTGATTAACATTAATCTGATAATGAGGTAGTACAAAACACAATAATATTACAATTAGTTAATTTTGTAATTGGAATGGTTTTATCTTGGCATGATACTGTTGCTATTAAAGCTCCTATATTGGCAGAGTATTTAAGGCAAACTTAGGATGAACTTAAAATTTATTAGGCAATAAATATTATGTATTAGGAAATTTATGTTTACTGTCATTTGGGTGAGTGTTAGTGCAAAAAAAAAGGGGAATTACAGATAATGAGAGATAATGGATGTGTTCATGATACAAAAAAAAAAAAAGGTGGTTTTCACATAGCTGATGGTGAGGTGTGTTAGGGAGATGAGGTGTTTTTTAACGGTAGTTTTGAAAATGGTGGTAATCTGTGTTGCTAGAGTTTTCGGGCAGGGAGTTCCAGATTTTAGGCCCTTTTAAGTACAGTGAGTTTTTGTAGAGATTTAGCTAGACACAAGGAATGTCATAAGAGGTTTTAGTGTCTGGTGTTGTGTCTATGGGTTCTGTTGCAACTATCGAGAAAGTGTTTTAGTTCAGGGTTAATATTATAATTTATGGTTCTGTAAATGTAGGATGCACAGTAGTAAATGTGAATGTTTTGCATAGTGAGTAAATTCAGGTCTTTGTGTGTGGGGGGGGGGGTTGTCTAGCATTGGATTGCGTGATATTTCTTACTGCAGATTTTTGTTGGGCTATTGGCTTTAGGTGGGTTGCTGCTGTTGATCCCCAGGCACAAACAGCATAGGTGAGGTAGGGATAGAAGAGTGAATAGTATAGTGTGAGTAGGGCTGATTGTGGTACAAGGTTATGTATCTTTGAGAGGATCCCAACTGTTTTAGATAGTGCTTTTGTTATATGTTGGATATGGGTGTTGAATTTCAGGTTTTTGTCAAGGTGCAGACCCAGGAATTTGCCCTCATTATGTTTAGCAATAAGAGTGTTGTCAGTCATAATGTTCAGCTGGGCATCGCCTGTTCTGCTCCCCAACGTAACGTAGAAGGTTTTGTCAATATTAAGTAAATTTATTGGCAGTCATCCAGGTCAATATTTTTACTAACTCTTCATTAACAATAGTGTTGAGCGAGGCAAGATTAGGGTGAACCATACCCCCGGCCGGGATTGAACCCGCGGTCATAAGAGTTAAGATTAGGGTGGGAGGTAACATAAGTCGTATTGTCAGCAAAGAGAATAATCAAAAACTAAGTGCTAAAACCACAAGGGTCATATAATGCTGCAGTTGCCCACAGACATTTGATGATCTGGCGGGGGCTGCGACTGTAACATTAGAGCTGCCCAGTAAACCAGGAAAAGAAAATGCAAGGTCAGTGGTCTTCCGATAATCATTCAGTTTTGCTCTGTGAATTCTGGCAGTGCTGGCCTTGATGGGTACTGGGTAGAGCAGGAATTTCCAGGTTACAGCGACACCTGTCACTGGAAGTAGCCTTCTTTCAATGTGGATATGTGATAATAAATGAGAAGCAACATTCTCATGGACTGTTGCTTCTCATTACCTCACGAGCAAGATGATTCAAATTAAAATTTTTATCTTTTAATGGTGTAAATAATCATGTAGTTTACATGTAATATATATACTTTTAGGCATAAAAGGACACTGGTATGCAAATGTATTTTGACCATGAAACCCAGAAAAACTTTCAGGAACCTGGTTCTAGTGTTCATACCATCTTTGATCCTCACTTGTGTAATGTACCCACTGTCTTTCACGATGCAGAGATTATTCTCTATTCACACATCTAAGGAGAGACTGGCACACAGCCATCTTCCTAAAAACCTAGTCACAATACAGAAACATTTCTTCCCCAGATCTATGGGACTGTCCTCATCTTGCACTAATACAATTTACACACTGTGGCTTGCACATTTTCAAGCAGCTCTGAAAACGTGCAAGCCTATCACCAAAGTTCAAACTTGTCCATCTATCCCAGTGACAAAAATATTCGAGAGATTTAGACAAACTATTAATAGAATGCTGACCACCTGTCCTCATCATAGGAAAGTTTAAGGGAGCTTACACTAATACCAATGCTAGTGCTTAGTCCTGACTCTTAAGTTAACAAGTTTGTTTATTTAGACATGGGTATGCTTACAATTATCATCTATAAATTACCTAGGATAATCCTTAGTCTTACTTATTTCCATTGGGGTGCTTTGGCCACTGTGAAATATTCTCACAGGCAGAATGTTCAGGCTGCAGAAATCATAATTCAAGCTACTTGTCTTAATTGTGGCAAAACCCCCCCTTCTTTTTCCCATCAGTTTATCTTAAATATGTGGAACAGTCCTCTTCAAGGGGGGCTCCTTGGCGTGGTGAAGAGGCTCTTGGTCCTAATTACTCCCCAATCCCCCGTTCCCTATCCCATCCTCCCCATCCTCCCCTTTTTCCTTTCCTCCTCCTCCTCCCCACCCCTCCCTTTTGCCCTTCCTTTTTGGCCTTTTTTTTTTTTTTTTTTTTTTCCCACAGGCACGCTAGTTCCTAGGTAAGGGAAAGGGTACCAGGGTCCATCCCATTCCGTTGAGGTTCTTGGCAGTGGCGTAGTTTGCCGTGGAATCTGGATTGCCTGGGGATGTCCTGATCCCTCTCCAGTATCCCGGAGGGTGGCTTTGGGTGTCTCTCGGGCGACGGGTGTATCTCTGGAAACCACCTTTCGGATTCCGGGGGTGGTGGCCGAAGGAGGTATGCTTTGTGGCGGATTTCCGGCCGCCCTTTCTTTTGTCCACCGAGGTAGCTCGGCAGATGTGAGGTTGCTATCCCGGATTGCCGGTTTACTGGCATGATGGGTAGGGTATGGCACGGGTTCTATGCTGCATCTGCGCTACTTGCGGTGCTGAGGTCCTCTTGGGCGCGGCGGGAGATTTCTGGCCCTTTCATTCCTCCTAGGAACTATCCCTCCCCGGTCCCCCCTTTTTTTATTTATTTTTATTTTCTTTTTCTTTTTTTTTCTTAAAAACAAAAAAGAAGTAACCTAACCATGGCAGCCCTAGTCCATGAACCTGCTACCCCCGGGCCCCTTCTTGATACCGCACCCCGTTCTGACCCCGCCCCGTCTTTGGACCACTCTTCAGACACTCCTCGTGCCTCTGTACCTCTTGCCGGTGCTGTTTCCTCACCCGCTTCAGGTACTGAGGCCTCGATTGACTCCTTCGATTTATCTGGCCTTCGCTCTCCTCTGACTATGCTTCCGGCCTCTCCCTCTACGGTGCGGCAATTTTCGAATCGCCGGCCCATTCCACGTCGGACCAACTCTGGTCCCACGCCTAAACGACAACGACAATTACCTGCTGATGATACTTCTCCACCTTCTCGTTCTTCTCAGAAAAGATCGACACGTCCTTCACTACCTTTCCACGCTCAGTTTCAGACTGCACAATGGACTAAATTCTTCACTTTACGACCGACTTCCTCTACTGCCTATCTTTCTGACCACAGTATTGGCAAGGTACTCCTACGCCATGTTGGTAAAGATATTTCTTTTCATGCTCTTAAGAGCGGTACGCGCATCGTCACCGTACAGAATGCTACCCAGGCTCATGAGCTTTCTCGTCTTTCCCATATCGATACTGTTCCTGTAACTATTGAAAAGCATCATTCCCTCAATTCTTGTAGTGGTACCATCATTCTGCCCCATACCATAGTTCAACAAAATTTCCAGACATGTGGCACTGACATTCTTGAACAGCTGGAACTCCAAGATCTTCCAATCCTCAAGGTAGACACTTATGTTCTTCCTGCCCGCAGGCGGAGACGATACCCTAGCAATGTGGCTCGTTTAACTTTTGACAGCCGTGATCTCCCATCCTCAGTTTATGTAGCAGGACATCAGTTACAAGTTTGAAAGGTGATCCCTACACCCCAACAGTGTAGAAATTGCTGGCGATTTGGCCATCCAGCGAAATATTGCAGATCTATTGCCGAATGCCCAGTCTGTGGTGCCGATGACCATTCTAATACGTCTTGCAATCGACCTCCCTCTTGCCTTAATTGTCATGAGGCTTACCCTTCGTACTCTCGCCGTTGTCAAGTCTACTTAAACGAGCGGGAAATCCGTTACCTCAGAGAGGCAGAAGGTCTCCCTTATGCCATGGCAGTTTCTCATCTCCGCCTCCAAGGGAGACTACCTCGTGTTTCTTATTCCAGTGTTTCAAAACGTCCCCCTACTTCTGGTATCCCATCTTCTGCACCCACCTCTGTGGTTACCTCTCCCATAGTCACTCCTGTAGCTAATTCTTTTGCTGTCCTCGGCTCGGACATCCCTACTTACACGTCTCAGTCTGATCTTGCTTCTTCGTGTTCTCTCACAAGCCTCAGTAGCGACGAGATCTCGTATGACACCTCCTCCCAATCGTCCCTCTACTTCTCAAAAGTCAAAAAAAGGTCCGTTAACACCTCCTACCCATCTTCCACCTCATTTTCCCTTCCCTGTCTCTGTACCTGGTTCTCCCCCTCTCACTGGCTCTGTTACAAGTGTAGAGGTTCACCCTCCTCCTCGTACTGTACCTTCCTCCCCTGTTCCCTCCCAAGTTTCTTCCTCTTCGGCCACCTCCCAGGTTTCTACATCTTCTGTCCCCTTCCACGCTTCTCCAGTTCCCTCCACCCTTCCGTCCCCCCCTACCTTGGTCCAGTCCATTACAGTTCCAATCTTTACTCATCCTCCCCCTACCATTTCCAATATTGTCTCCCATACAACGTCTCTGAATTCTGAAACACTTGAAGCAATCTCTGAATATATTGCAGAGACCAAACCATCAATGGACACTGATCCACCCTCCGCTCCTTCTCTCTCCTCTACTCCATCTGCGCAACTCCTTTCTTCACAGCGCACCGTTCCTTCGCTGCTTGAACGTTTTCCACTGCCTCCGCATATGGACTTTTCTAACCCCTCTAGTCCGTAGGAACCCTTACCTGCGGATTTCAGGTATCTTTATCATTCCCAATCATGGCCTATTTACAGTGGAATATACGCGGCCTCAGGGGTAATCGGGGTGAGCTTCAGCTGTTACTCTCCCAGTTTTCCCCTGTTGGTGTTTGCTTACAGGAACCAAAATTACACTCTGCTGTTATCTCTCCCATCTCAGGCTATAATTTATTGTATTCTTCAGATCCTTTTCCTGATGGGACCTTTAATGAAAGTGCGCACTGATATTCTGTACCATCAGCTATTTGTTCGTACTTCGCTGCATTACACAGCAGCCCGTATCCACTTGCATAGGTGGTATACGCTCTGTTCTTTATATCTCTCTTCTTCTAGGGCATTAACTATTCCAGATATTGCCTTATTGGTTTCGTCATTACCACCACCGATTCTGTTACTTGGTGATTTTAATGCCCACCATTTCCTCTGGGGAGGGTCTCACTGTGATTCCTGTGGCATTCAATTAGAGGCTTTTCTTGCCACCCACCCCCTCCATGTTTTAAATACAGGTACTCTCACCCATTTTGATCCTCGGACTCTCACTCTCTCTTGCATCGATCTCTCAGTCTGCTCTTCCTCCGCCGCATTAGACTTCACTTGGTCTCTTCTTCCGGACTTACATGACAGCGATCATTTCCCAATCATTCTTACTTCCCCTTCATATTCACCACCTCTTTGCATCCCACGCTGGCAATTTGATCAGGCAAATTGGAACCTTTACTCACACCTAACTGTTTTTAGAGAGGTTCCTTCTTCGTCCTCCATCGATGAGCTTTTACACCTCTTCTCGTCCTCCGTTTTAACTGCAGCTTCTCATTCTATACCCCAAACTTCGGGCAGGCATTCTCAGAAATGCGTGCCTTGGTGGTCTCCTGCTTGTGCTCGTGCAGTACGTTTGAAACGCGCTGCATGGGGCAGGTACCGGTACAATAGAACCACAGAGAGACTTCTTGAATTTAAGCAGAAGCGTGCGATCGCTCGCAGTGTCATCCGTGACGCTAAATGCACTTGCTGGCGAGATTGTCTCCACCATCACCTCTGCTTCCTCTGAGTGCAGTGTGGAAAAAAGTACGGAAACTGAGTGGTAAATATTCTCCTGACCCGGCTCCTGTTCTGCGGGTTGCCGGTGTTGATATAGCAAACCCACTAGATGTTGCCAGTGAAATTGGCAATCATCTGGTCCGTATTTCTCAGGGACTCCATCTATGCCCCTCATTCCTTTCCTCAAAGTCTGCCAGAGAGTTAGCACCCTTGGACTTTTCTTCTCTCAGAGAAGAACAGTATAATGTGCCTTTTACACTTCAAGAACTGGAGGCAACACTCTCAGCTTGCTGATCATCGGCAGCTGGGCCCGACGACATTCATATTCGTATGCTACAACATTTACATCAGCCAGCCCTTGCAGTCCTATTACGCCTTTACAATCTTATTTGGTCACAAGGAGTTCTTCCCCAGCTGTGGAAATCCGCCATTGTTCTCCCTTTCCGCAAACCAGGCACTACGGGACATGAAACCTCCCACTATCATCCCATTGCTCTTACCAGTGCAGTTTGCAGTGATGGAACGCCTAGTAAATAGATGTTTAGTGTGGTATTTAGAGACACACAACAGTCTCTCCACTCATCAATATGGCTTTCGTAAGGGACGTTCTACCATAGACACCTTACTACGCTTGGATACGTATGTTCGTAATGCCTTTGCGAATAACCACTCAGTTATTGCCATATTTTTTGACCTTGAGAAGGCATATGACACAACTTGGAGGTATAATATTTTAGCCCAAGCCCACTCCTTAGGCCTTCGAGGCAATCTACCATCCTTCCTTAAGAACTTTTTAACTGACAGGCATTTCCGTGTTCGGGTTGATAATGTGCTCTCCCCGGACTTTATCCAAGCTGAAGGTGTCCCCCAGGGATGTGTTCTGAGCACAACACTTTTTCTCCTTGCTATTAATGATTTGGCCTCTAGTCTTCCATCAAATATTTTTCACTCTGTTGATGACTGTTATTGCCTGTGCAGGCGCTGACTGTCACCTTATTACAGTTTCTCTCCAGCATGCAGTCGACCGTGTTTCGAATTGGGCCACCACACGTGGGTTTAAATTTTCCAGCACTAAAACCCACCAAATTACTTTCACTAGACGCTCTGTCATCTCCGATCATCCTTTGTACCTCTATGGCTCCCGTATCCCTGAACGTGATAGTGAAGTTTCTGGGCCTCCTCTTTGATCGTAGGTTATACTGGAAACCTCACATTACCTCTCTGAAGGCAACTTGCCACAGCCGGCTGAACCTCCTTAAAACCCTTGCTCATCTTTCATGGGGAGCTGATCGTCGAACCCTCCTTCGCCTACATTCCACCCTTATCTTATCGAAACTTGATTATGGTGACCAGATCTATTCAGCGGCATCTCCTGCTACTCTCTCTAGCCTTAACCCCATTCATCACCAAGGATTACGTTTATGCCTTGGTGCTTTTCGCTCTTCCCCTGTCGAGAGCCTCTATGCAGAAGCGAACGTTCCATCCTTATCCGATCGCCGTGATGCCCATTGCCTTCGCTACTATGTACGCTCTCATGATCTCCGCAATCCTTCCATTTATAGAATGGTCACTGATATTAGTAGACATTCTTTATTTGTTCGCCGCCCCTGTTTACTCCGTCCCTTCTCTCTTCGCCTTCATTCGCTCGTCTTCTCTTCAATTACCACCTTTCTATGTACATGTAGCATCTCACTTTTCCCTACCCCCCTGGGAAGTTCCAGCTGTTCGAGTCTGTTCTTTCTCTCTCCCTTGCTCGAAAGCCCAACTGTCTACGGTCGCTTCCCGCTCTCATTTTCTTGACCACTTTCACTCTCATTCTCATGCCATTGCTGTGTACACAGATGGCTCTAAGTCTTCTGACGGCATAGGATTCGCAGCAGTGTTTCCGGACAGCGTCGTACAAGGGCATTTACTATCTTCGGCTAGTATTTTTACTGCTGAATTGTATGCCATCCTTACAGCACTTATCCGTATTGCATCTATGCCTGTGTCATCATTTGTGGTTGTCTCAGACTCCCTTAGTGCTTTACAGGCTATACAGAAATTTGATACACCTCACCCCTTAGTCCTCCGTATCCAACTTTGGCTATGCCGCATCTTTACCAAGCATAAAGATAGTTTTTTGTTGGGTCCCTGGTCATGTTGACATACAGGGCAATGAACAGGCAGACACTGCTGCGTGGTCAGCAGTACATGACCTACCAGTTTCATGTAGAGGTATTCCATTTACGGACTATTTTGCTGCAATATCTTCCCAACTTCACACCCGTTGGCAACAACGTTGGTCTACTATGCTCGGCACCAAACTTCAATCTATTAAACCGAGTATAGGTTACTGGCCGTCTTCTTATCACCAGTGTCGAGGTTGGGAGACTACTCTCTCCCGTCTTCGCATTGGCCATGCTCGTCTTACTCATGGATATCTCATGGAGAGGCGCCCAGCTCCTCTGTGAGAATTGCCAAGTTCCATTATCAGTCAGCCACATTCTGTTGGACTGCCCACTTTATCAATGAGCACGCAGAATTTACCTCCGTCGCCATCTTCGCTCTGCTTCTCTCTCTTTACCTTCCCTTCTCGCTGATGGACCCACCTTTCATCCAGACTCTCTCATTGACTTTTTGACAACAACCGACTTGCTTCACAAATTCTGATACCTTCAGCCCTTTCTACTTCAATCTGTTGCTACCCTCTACCCCCGTACTATCCCCTGCCCCGCTGTTTTCTGTAACCTACTGATCATCCCTCCTCCCTTCTGCCATCCAATACCCTCGCTTCCTTCCCTACCCTGCAGCGCTGTATAGCCCTTGTGGCTTAGCGCTTCTTTTTGATTATAATAATAATAATATGTGGAACAGTATACTGTTTAAAGGAAGGGGAGGATGGGGGGAGGGTGTGTGGTAGCGATCCAGCTTGGTCTTGAAGATAAAATTCCGTGGATATCATACTTCCAAGCAATGCGATATATCAACATCTAGCATGAATCTCTAACACAGTCACCCAAGTGTTCTTCCCTTGCTGGTGAGGGGCTCTTGATCTAGTGAACTGATCTATGCTCTAATTCCCTGAATTAAGCCTGAATGCCTTTCAACCCCCCCCCCAACCCTAACAGCCTTTTATACCTCTCGACAAAAAGAGCTGTCTTCAGGTGTGCCTTCAGTACTCCAGAACCTCACTCGAAGCACTTCTAGTCTCCAGAATTCCCTATCTGTTGTACCCTTCATGTTTTTTTTTGTTTTTTTTTGTAATGGTAGAATTACCAACAGTATGTAAAGTAAAAGGACACAAGTGCAACTAACGTGACATTTTTATTGTGGCAACATCTCGCTCTTCAGTTATTTCCACTCTGACAGTTATTGAAATACATGTACTGTCACATCTGTACCCCACACAGTTCACATTTTGGGAGACAACTAACCTGCCTATCTTGGCAGCTGCCATTATCTCTTCCGTTTCTGCTATTTTTTTCCTCTTCCACTTCTTGCCTTCAAGACGTAAACACAAATATACTATAAGACACATTCTTTGCAGTCTCATCTTCTGCAACCTCTCCCTGCCACCCGTATCCTTTGCACATGTGCATGCACACAGTAAGGAGTAAATTAGGGGGGAGGAGGGGCAGGACCAGGAGCTAGAACTTGAATCCTGGAACTACATAGGCTAGTATACACACACACACACACACACACACACACACACACACACACACACACACACACACACACACACACAACCACTATACATTAGCTTTACCAATTACTCGACCTGCTGTCACCGTTCTCATACAACCTCTCCTCGCCTAACGACTGAGTTCCGTTCCTAAGACCACAATGGTAAACGAATTCGTCGCTAAGTGAGGAGCATACTATATTGATAGTGGGTTTGTCAAAAACCTTTGATATTGTTTTAATGTCACCTTTGCACCATTTATAACATTCCTGGTATATTTTTAAATGGTTATACAGTAGTGTACTGTATATTGTAATATAGAATGGAGGAAATCAGCTCTAATATACATTATTTAGGTATGCATACTGGTCAGAGCCTATCGTAAGTCTGAGTTGTCGGTAAATGAGTACTTTGATGAGTGAGGAGAGGCTGTACTTCTCTATACTAGTAAATAATGTTACAATGGAGCCTCAGAGAATATAGGAGATTAGATTTTGAATTTTGCCACCAAAGAAGCTAGTTTGTGAGCCCCATATCCATCCTGTGGACGGCAGTGCAAAAGCATAAGAGTACGGTCGTTAAACAGGTAGGTTGTTAAGTGAGAAATGTGTATTCCTTAACCCATTATTCTGGCATGCATAGAGGGGGTAGGGGAGTGCTAAACCCACTGGGACACAGCACCTAGGTGGGAGGTAGGGGAAACAGTAAGCCTTCAGGCTCAGTTGAGCCTCTGGCCAACATCAAGGAACCTCCCTTGAGGAATGACCTATGCCACTAAATTTCTTCCCCCTTGAGGGCACTTCTCTCGACACCAGTGAGCCACGTTAAAAATCATTGCGTTTTCCTCTTCTTTGATCACATGTACCTAATTATCACCATTGCCAAGGTAACAAAGGTGCTCCTTGACCTATACTGGGGTTATGTTCTGACCAACCCATCGTCAATTGAAAGTATCGTAATTCAAATGTGAACGTGATAAATAGCCACTCTTGCTGAATGAGTAAATAAATAAAAGGTAACTAAATACCAATGTTGAAAAGTATATAAAATACAACTTAGGGACTTGCTGCCTTCATGCTGGATCATCTTGAGTATCTCCAAAGTAATTGCTTTTGCAACTTCGTAAAGTCTAAAATCTCTAAGTTGAACCGTTGTAAGTCAAGGATCACCTGTGTATGACCTGTACAGAGCTCATCCTGATTAAGATACCAAATGGTAATGTTAATGCTAATACAAAGAAGTGTAGTAGTCAGTTGTTTGAGAAACGAAAGGCCTCTAATACGACGAACAGCGCTGTATGACACTCTTGGGTTTAGCGCTTAGTTTTGGTTATAATACAATGAACTTTCAGGTCGTATAAAAATCACTTCTGAGAAAACCATAGGTGGTGTATGAACCCTATGGGTTTAGCGCACTCCCTATGGTTAAATGCAAAAAGAACAATTTAAAGACTGGAAAAAAATTAAACCAGATATACCAAGAGGAATGAGGCCTATATATCAAATGGTAAAAAGAGGCCTATACTATATCAAATTCAGTGCTAAAAAGCCAAAACCCATGGAAAAAAAACCAAAATTGGAAAGAAAGTAAGTTATGGTAAGAAGCACTAAACTCGTAAGGCATCAATTGAGCAATCGTCTTAGATACAATCTTTTTGATTATTATTATAATAATAATAATAATCTAAGATACAAGGCATGGGATGTAAAGTCACATTCCTTAGATCAAGAACTGGTTGCCAGCGTTAAGGAATTTTGATTAAGCAATAACAGAGGGGTTGTGAAAGCTCTTGATCCAAGGAGTTTGAGATGCTTCCCAATCTCTGGTCAAACTCCCCCCCCCCTCATTCCTTAGATCATACTAGATCCCCCTCATTCCTTGATCATACTATATACTACTCATTCCCTAGATCATACTAGATACCCCCCCTCATCCCTTGATCATACTAGATACCCCTCATTCTCTAGATCTTACTAGATACCTATCAAATTGGAAATTCTCTCGATATATATGGAACCTGTCACTATGACAGGATTATTACTATAGGGGAACACTTAAACACGTAGGGATTATGCAGTGCCCGTGGGGGGAGAGATGGAAGGCATTCAGGGAAGTTGTCCCTTGAGGGGCGAAATGAAAGTCCCACTGGCGATATTTACATTCCAACAGTTTCCTCTTAAATCTGATATTAGGGAATTTCTAAGAAGATCAATATCAGGTAAGTCAATCTCCGCATTTTAAAATTGCAGAACTCCTGCACTATTTTCAAAGTTCTCCCCTCTTATAATTTTCTTTCCAAACTCATTTACTGAATATCGTATTCTAGGTCAATGCCTCTTAAAGATCTCGGAATCGACCATAAGCTAATCCGAGCTAATTTAAGTCCTCACTTTCCTCCCTAGCTCATCTTTTTTGCTCTGTTAGTTGACGGAGCACAAGGCAACACATGAGAAAGTAATTGCTCTCCAGTATCTAGTCAAAAAATGTCATCCTGAGAAAATTTGTCGAATGTTCCTTACCACGATGGAATCGCCTCGACTGTCTCTAGGAAAACAAATGGTATAACAATTGAGAACTACAACTAGACTAAAAGGAATAACATCTGCTCCCCAAAAAACTTCACAAAATTACTTAGTGAAAATTAGACATGTGCAGCATCCGAGCATCTTTATAAAGACAGCCAGATGTCCCACCAAAGTCTAATTATCATCTTGTTAGTACTGTACATATATGACTTAGTAGTAGTCCAGAGTAGTTTACATGCATCTCTTGACAATCTTAAAACTCTTCTGTGACCCAGTACTAAACTAGAGAACTAGTTACTTGGAACAACTTGCCAAACAAGACAGTCACTTACAATACCTTCTAATTTCAGTCTCTCGACTTGACTCAGGAAATCGTAATGACACGATTGCAAACTCGTTGGTCTGGAGTTCTGAGACTGATCACTGGTTCTAACCCCCATTCTCAAGGGAGGTTCCTTGCTGCTGGTGAGGGGCTCTTGATCTAGGGAATTGGACCTGTGCTCCAGTTCCCTGAACTGAGCCTGAATACCTACCCTCCCACCCACATGCGCTGTATAATCCTACAAGTTTAGCGCTCCCCCATGACTATAATAATAATAATAATAATAATAATAACCCCACCCGTGGAATGGGTACTACCATCTCTGCCTCTGAGCTTCTGTTGCAGTTTTCAACATAGGTTTCTATAGATGAAGTGTGTAGTTTGGCTGACAGCCCTTGAAGAGACTAGCCTACATTCTTCCATCTCTTTGGCTGCAAATCGACAGGATATGTAATCCTGTTGACCACGGTAGATTATAGGTAGGAAATCGACAGGGTGAATGGCAACGACTCTTCCAAAGATTAGTAAACATAAAAAATTCTATACTAAAATATACTTTATCTTCCAATTTAGATCTGATTTAAAAATATAGATAAACTTATAAAAACTAGGAGAGATACTTTGAAGGGGGAGAAAGTCTTAACTCGCCCAGAAGACGTGACTACAGCGTCTTGAGATTACAATACTAGTATCTAGAAATGGGACAAGTGTTTCCTGACGTGCGTCTTAAGTCAGATGATCCACCTTTGGAGGTTTTGGTCATTTGACCTAGGCCTTCCACTGGCTTACCCCTCCACCCACTTAAAGTATAGTCAGTTATAAACATTTAGTAATGCTATATATGTGTATATAGTATATCTATAAATAAAAAGTATAATAAAGTACCAAGTTGATTGGTTAATGAGATTTCAAGCCTATAGACTACACTAGGATCATTAACCCTACACTATCTCGCTACCAAAACCACCACCTTAACCCCCTTCAATAGGTACTAAATTCTAAGCGAATATACACTGAGATTCACACGTTAGGGTATATATCCTGATTCCCCCGGAGGGGATGGATAGATGGTGTGTAGCTATGACTATCCCTTCGCCAGGATACAACTAAGAGAACGGAGTCTCAAATCACAGGTGACGTCGCAGTCACTCCCAAGACGACCATTATTATTATAATAATCAAGGGGGAAGCGCTAAACCCGTAGGATTATACAGTGCCTGTGGGGGAAAGGATGTGGAAGGTATTCAGGCTTAATTCAGGGAACTGGAGCACAGATCCAATTCCCCAGATCAAGAGCCCCTCACCAGCATCAAGGAACCTTCCTTGAGGGGGCCAAGATGACCAACCACACACTAATCACCTATGTATATGTGGGTTATTTGTGTATTGTTCCACTTAAGGTATTATGCCTTTGTTTCCTACAAAGGCACCTTTTTTTTTAACCCCTTTCACGCTAGTCCACTAACACCAAGGTACCTATTTTACTGCTAGGTGAAAATGGACAGCAGGTGTCTTAAGGAAACACGTCCTAATAGTTCCACCCGTACCAGGGATCAATCCACGGACGTTAGTGTGCGAGTTGAGTGCGCTACCAATCGAGCTACACACACACACACACACACACACACACACACACACACACACACACACACACACACACACACACACACACACACACACAAGGTAACAGAAGTAAGACACGAGAGAGAGGGGTGGGTTGATTGCGTTTTCCTAGACTGCAGGAAGGCCTTTGACACAGTTCCCCCACAAGGGATTAGTGCAGAAGCTGGAGGATCAGGTGCATGTAACAGGGAGGGCACTGCAGTGGATCAGGGAATACCTGACAGGGAGGCAGCAACGAGTCATGGTACGTGAAGAGGTATCACAGTGGGCGCCTGTGACGAGCAGGGTCCCACAGGGGTCAGTTGTAGGGCCAGTGCTATTTTTGATATATGCGAACGACATGATGGAAGGAATAGACTCTGAAGTGTCCCTGTTCGCAGATGACGTGAAGTTGATGAGAAGAATTAAATCAGATGAGGATGAGGCAGGACTGCAAAGAGACCTGGACAGGCTGGACATGTAGTCCAGAAACTGGCTTCTCGAATTCAATCCTGCCAAATGCAAAGTCATGAAGATTGGGGAGGGGCAAAGAAGACCGCAGACAGAGTATAGGCTAGGTGGACAAAGACTACAGACCTCACTCAGGGAGAAAGACCTCGGGGTGACCATAACACCGAGCACGTCACCGGAGGCACACATCAACCAAATAACTGCTGCAGCATACGGGTGCCTGGCAAACCTGAGAATAGCGTTCCGATACCTAAATAAGGAATCGTTCAAGACACTGTACACCGTGTATGTTAGGCCCATACTGGAGTATGCAGCACCAGTCTGGAACCCACACCTGGTCAAGCACGTCAAGAAGTTAGAGAAGGTACAAAGGTTTGCAACAAGGCTAGTCCCAGAGCTCAAGGGAATGTCGTACGAGGAAAGGTTGAGGGAAATCGGACTGACGACACTGGAGGACAGAAGGGTCAGGGGAGACATGATAACGACATACAAGATACTGCAGGGAATAGACAAGGTGGACAGAGGTAGGATGTTCCAGAGAGGGGACACAGGGACAAGGGGTCACAACTGAAAGCTGAAGACTCAGACGAGTCACAGGGACGTTAGGAAGTATTTCTTCAGTCATAGAGTTGTCAGCAAGTGGAATAGCCTAGCAAGTGAAGTAGTGGAGGCAGGAACCATACATAGTTTTAAGAAGAGGTATGACAAAGCTCAGGAAGCAGAGAGAGAGAGGACCCAGTAGCAATCAGTGAAGAGGCGGGGCCAGGAGCTGAGTCTCGACCCCTGCAACCACAATTAGGTGAGTACAATTAGATGAGTACACACACACACACACACACACACACACACACACACACACACACACACACACACACAACAGGCCTAGTGTCTAATCGACATGTGCCTAGGACAAAATGGTAACTAACACACACACACACACACACACACACCAACAACACAATCTAAACAGACACATAATAGCATTTAAACACGATCCTCACACAAAATACACACAACACAAACGGAAAATACACACAGTACAAAATACAACACAACTCAGACAAAACAATATACATTACATACTACAGCTGACATTTCAACTCAAATACTTTTTATACAGACTCAGGTAACAGCAGATTACCTTTGGTACTGAAACAGTAATAGATATATCTATCGCCCAACAGCCATCAACTAGCGG
>NC_091376.1:14281256-14296256 GCF_038502225.1 Cherax quadricarinatus
CAGGTACCTATTTTACTGCTAGGTGAACATGGATAGCAGGTATCTTAAGGAAGTACGTCCTAATATTTTCATCCGTACCGGGGATCGAACCTCGGACCTTTGTGTATGAGGTGAGTGCGCTAATAATCGAGCAACGCATTCGCAAAACAACGCATTGAATAAAGGAACCCTAATTGAGGGTCGAACTGCTACATTTTAGTGCGTGAAACACACGTAGCATGTGATGAACACCAGGGTTCTTGTGTTCACAATGTCCAGATTTTAACGAACATTATAGCATCTTCCGCGTGAGTGGGACAAACGATGCTATTATAAAAATGGTTAAGCCTTTATCTTCTCAATGGAAGAGATTACTGGTATGATGCTCCCTCCCTGCAGCATCCCAAACAGTATGATCTTCTCAAGAGTTATTTTTGTTGTATGATAACCCACATAGAGACAGAAGAACAGAAGATTAAGTGATCTGTATATTTCGACCCTTCTCTGGGGTCCTCTTCAGCAGAAGAGGACCCCAGAAGAGGATCGAACTAAACAGATCACTTAATCTTCTGAGCGTGTCTCAACGTGAGCATTACCAAGCCTTCATTATACCTTAGATATCCAGCTTAGTTCGTATCTTAGTTCATACCTTCTCTGGTTCTTTCCCTGTTCTTCCACTGGCCTTCACTTCATTCCCTAGCCTTCCCACACCCCTTCCCTCTGTTTTCCACCTTATATTTTTTCCCCTCTGTCCTCTCTCTTCCTTTTCCACTTCCATTTCTCTCCATCTACTGGTCGCTGTTGTGCTACCCCTATGTTTTCTTTTATTTTCTTTATTTTTCTCTGAGGACCTGGAGGGGGATGATATATTGGTGAATATAGAGTGTAAATGATCCCACTGGAGTGTAAATGATCCCACTGGAGTGTAAATGGTCCCACTGGAGTGTAAATGATCCCACTGGAGTGTAAATGGTCCCACTGGAGTGTAAATGATTCCACTGCAGTGTGTATGATCCCACTGGAGTGTGAATGAGCCCACTGGAGTGTAAATGATTCCACTGGAGATTAAATGAGCCCCCTGGAATATAAATGAGCCCACTGGAGTGTAAATGAGCCCACTGGAGTGTAAATGAGCCCACTGGAGTGTAAATAACCCCACTGGAAATAAGTCACTCTGACTTTTTCGAGTTGTCCCAGGTTCTCTACACATATGCTGCTATGTATGATAATCTATGTAACTGTATTTGTGTATACCAGTAAACACCCACATCTCTTCTGTGTATGTTCGTGTATACGTTCGTGTGTATTTAGTTTACATTCTTGAATTATTATTCTTGTTTTGCGTTCTTACATTCTCTGTCTTTATGTTTCTCTCTGTTACGTTAATTCTTGTTGTATCTGTCTATTTTCTCATCCGTATATGTGTGTGTCTGTTTATCTCTCTCTCTTTGTCTCTCTTTTAACTGTCTCCCTCTGTTTTGGTCTCCCTTTCTTTTATCTGTCTCCCTCTCTTTTATTTATCTCTGTCTCCCTGTTATTACCCGTTTCTCTGAAGAACAAATCGCCATCTGTCACGAGCCAGCTGGTTAAGATAAGATTTCGTTCGGATTTTTAACCCCAGAGGGTTAGCCACCCAGGATAACCCAAGAAAGTCAGTGCGTCATCGAGGACTGTCTAACTTATTTCCATTGGGGTCCTTAATCTTGTCCCCCAGGATGCGACCCACACCAGTCGACTAACACCCAGGTACCTATTTGCTGCTAGGTGTACAGGACAACAGGTGTAAGGAAACGTGTCGAAATGTTTCCACTCGCCGGGAATCGAACCCGGGCCCTCCGTGTGTGAAGCGGGAGCTTTAGCCACCAGGCCACCGGGCCACCGAACCTCCACTCAACAATAGTCTAACAAGACCGAGAACTGGAGCCTGCTGGGTCAGCCACACCGATGCAACGAACGAGGGACTTTGAGAAGCAGTCCTCTGTACCTTGCGTACTGAATTCCAGCTCCCGGACCTCCCATTTTCCCCAATCATACGTTATGGTGCCTGTAATCTCTCTCTTCTGTTATCAGCCATTATACCGTTATCTGTTTTTCCCGTTATTTGTATGCAAAAAAACGGAATGGATTTACACTCATATAGAATGGAGCTTTATTTATGCCGGGGTCTCCATAACTTTATTAAAGCCTAGGTAGTAAAGCACACACAAAGCATGTACTGCTTTATTTAGGGTAAAGCCTGCCTCGCTGTTGAATGACGAAGGATCGAGCCTTCACTACTCTCTGGGTTATTTTCCAAATATTAATAAAAATAAAAATAACGATTAGAAGAACCTGGAGTCTACCTGGAGGGTAATCCAGGGGTCAACGCCCCAGCGACCCGGTCCACGACCAGGCCTCCCGGTGGATCAGGGCCTGATCAACCAGGCTGTTACTGCTGCTCGCACGTAGTCCAACATACGAACCACAGCCCGGCTGATCCGGCACCGACTTTAAGTCTCTGTGCAGCTCCCTCTTGAAGGCAGCCAGGGGTCTATTGGTAATTCCTCTTATGCATGGTGGGAGACTGTTAAACAGTCTTGGGCCCCAGACATTTATTGTGTTTTCTCTTAATGTACAAATGGTGCCTCTGATTTTCACTGGGGGTATTTTGCATCGCCTGCCCAGTCTTTTACTTTCGTAGGGAGTGATTTCTGTGTGCAGATTTGGGACCATTCCTTCCAAGATTTTCCAAGTGTAGATTATGATATATCTCTCCCTCCTGCGTTCCAACGAGTACAAGTCAAGTGCTTCCAAGCGTTCCCAGTAGTTAAGGTGCTTGACAGAACTTATACGTGCAGTAAAGGATCTCTGTACACTCTCTAGATCTGCGATTTCACCTGCTTTGAATGGAGATGTTAATGTACAGCAGTATTCCAGCCTAGAGAGAACAGGTGATTTGAAAAGGATCATCATTGGCTTGGCATCTCATTATCCATCCTGTCATTTTCTTTGTAGTTGTGATCGTGGCACTGTTGTCACCTTTGAAAGTGAGGTCCTCAAACATTACCACTCCCAGGTCCCTCACATTATTTTTTCACTCAGTTCTAATTATTATCTCCTCCAGTTTTCCATAACGGAGTAGTTGGAATGCTACTACTACTACTACTACTACTACTACTACTACTACTACTACTACTACTACTACCACCCTACTGCTGCTGTGCTGCCTACACTGCCACCTGCCACCTGCTGCTGCCTATACCACTGCACCCTACTACTACCACCGCCTTACCACTGCCCCTACTGCTCCTACCCTGCTACTGCTGCCACTGCTGCTGCTGCTGCTGCTGCTATACCACCACCACCACTGCTACTCTCTCTGCTACGCCACCACCACCACCACCCTGCACTGCCCCACTACTGCTGCTGCTGCTCCACACGCTGCCTGCTGCTGCTGCCCCTGCTGCTGCCACGCTGCTGCTGCTGCCCCCCGCTGCTGCTGCTGCTGCCTGCCGCCACTCTCTGCTGCTGCTGCTGCCTGCTGCTGCTGCCACTGCCTGCTGCCATCTCTCTGCTGACTGCTGCTGCTGCTGCTGCCACCGCCACCGCCTGCCTGCTGCTGCTGCTGCTGCTGCTGCTGACCTGCTGCTGCTGCTGCCTGCCTGCACCACTGCTGCCTGCCTGCTGCCTGCTGCTGCTGCTGCTGCTGCTGCTGCTGCTGCTAGCTGCTGCTGCTGCCCCACTGACTGCTGCTGCCTGCCCACTGCTGCTGCTGCTACTGCTGCTGCCCTACCTGCCTGCCTGCTGCTGCTGCTGCTGCCACCACCTGCCCTGCTGCTGCTGCTGCTGCTGCTGCACTGCTACTGCCTGCCTGCTGCTGCTGCTGCTGCTGCTCTGCTGCTGCCTGCACTGCTGCGCTGCTGCTACGCTGCTGCTCCACCCTGCTGCTGCCCCTGCTGCTGCTGCTGCCTGCCACTGCTGCCTGCCTCGCCACTGCTGCTGCTGCTGCTGCCACCACTCTGCTGCTGCTGCTGCTGCTGCTGACTGCTGCTCTGCCACTGCTTGCCTACCTGCCCTGACTGCTGCCACCGCCTGCCTGCTGCTGCTGCTGCCTACCGCTGACCTGCTGCTGCTGCTGCCCCTTCTGCTACTGCTGTGCTGCTGCTGCCACTGCTGCTGCTGCTGCTGCTGCTGCTGCTGCTGCTGCTGCTGCTGCTCCTGTGCCGCTGCTGCTGCTGCTGCTGCTGACGCCCTGCTGCTGCTGCTGCTCGCCGCCTGCTGCTGCTCACTGCGCCTGCCCTGCCTGCTGCTGCTGCTGGCCCCTGCTCCATGCTCTGCTGCTGCCCTGCTGCTGCTGCTGCTGCTCGTCTGCTGCTGCCACTGCTGCCGCTGCTGCTGCTGCCTGCTGCTGCTGCAGCCCTGCTGCTGCTGCTGCTCTGCTGCCTGCCTGCTGCTGCTGCGTGCCCCGCTGCTCGCACTGCTGCTGCTGCCATTCCCTGCCTGCACCTGCCTGCTGCTGCTGCTACTGCTGCCCACCCGCTCTGCTGCTCTGCTCTGCTGCTGCGTGCTCTCTCCTGCTGCACTGCTGCCTGCTGCTGCTGCTGCCGCTGCTGCTTGCTGCTGCGCCTGCTGCTGCTGCTGCTGCTGCGCCGCTGCCACTGCCCATGCTGCTGCTGCTGCTGCTGCACCTGCACTGCTGCTACTGCTGCTGCTGCCTGCACCCCTCCTGCTGCTGCACTGCCTGCGCTGCCACCTGCCTGCTGCTGCTGCCCCTCCTGCTCTGCTCTACTGCTGCTGCTATGCACCTGCTGCCCTGCACTGCTGCTGCCTGCCACCTGCTGCTGCTGCCTGCCTGCCCTGCTGCGTGCTTGCTGCCTGCCTGCCTGCTGCTGCTGCTGCCACTCCCCGCTGCCACGTGCCTGCTGTACCTGCCTGCTGCTGCTGCTGCTGCTGCGTCACCTGCACTGCCTGCTGCTGCTGCTGCTGCCTGCTGCTGCTGCTGCTGCTGCTGCTGCTCCACTGCCTGCTGCCTGCTGCTGCTGCTGCCGCTGCCCACCCTGGTTGCTGCTGCTGCTGCTGCTGCTGCTGCTGCTCCTGCTGCTGCTGCCCGCTGCTGCTGCTCTGCCGCCGCGCTGCCTGTGCTGCTGCGCCGCCGCCTGCTGCGCGCGCCGCCTGCCTGCTGCTGCTGCTGCTGCTGCTGCTCTACTACTACTAATAATAATAATAATAATAATTACATCCAGAGGGGACAGAAACCCACCTACAGAATGGTAAACAGTCAGGCCCTACGGGTTTAGAGAGTCCTCCATTAAAACTTAACCACATTTTCCAAAAAATTTTCTCGGGTTTTCGAAATTCCGGGTCCCCCCTCCCCCTCCCCCTCCCCCTCCCCCCACCAGCTTGTTTCCCAGCTTGGCCGTGGACGCTATTTAACTTTTTTTCTCTGGTTCAAGGGACGTGGTCAGGAAGCTGGAATTCTTTCAAGGCAATTCTATAATCTTTGTCGCTGCGTCCTAACGTCCCATTTACACTGTCGGGGGAGGAATATACACTGAGAGGTGTATATTTCTCACGGTGTATATACATTGGCAGGTGTATGGCTCTCAATGTACAATATACATCGATGTTAGTTTTTTAAGCTTATAAACACTGAGAGGTATATATATATATATATATATATATATATATATATATATATATATATATATATATATATATATATATATATATGTATATATATATATGGAGGAGAATAAAGAAATAGGACATATGCAAGAGGGAAGACCCAATAAATCAATGGAACACAGATAAAACCATTGTTTTAGGGGAATGTATAGTGAGAGGGACTTAATGAAGGGTAATTCCTTGCGTAAGTGCATAATAACCGATAAAAGAAGGAACCCAAGAGATAGAGCTTTTTCCTATAATACACACACACACACACACACACACACACACACACACACACACACACACACACACACACACACACACACACACACAGCAAAGATTGTAAATATATTTAAATTTCCTCTACAGCCTGCAAGTGAGCAGCAACAGTCTACTAAATCCGATTACGTGAACTCTGTGTCCAAACAGAGCCAGGAGCTCGGCACTAATTGGCACTAGTACACACTGGGTCACACTCACAACAATCCTATTGTTATGGTGAAGAATTTCCAGCCACTGATTACCTGGCCACTTGACCTGACCACTTGACCTGACCACTTGACCTGACCACTTGACCTGACCACTTGACCTGACCACTTGACCTGTCCACTTGACCTGTCCATTTGACCTGACCACTTGACCTGACCACGTGACCTGACGACTTGACCTGTCCACTTGACCTGTCCTCTTGACCTGTCCATTTGACCTGACCACTTGACCTGACCACGTGACCTGACGACTTGACCTGTCCACTTGACCTGTCCACTTGACCTGACCACTTGACCTGTCCATTTGACCTGACCACTTGACCTGTCCACTTGACCTGTCCACTTGACCTGACCACTTGACCTGTCCATTTGACCTGACCACTTGACCTGTCCACTTGACCTGACCACTTGACCTGACCACGTGACCTGACGACTTGACCTGTCCACTTGACCTGACCACTTGACCTGTCCACTTGACCTGACGACTTGACCTGACGACTTGACCTGACGACTTGACCTGACGACTTGACCTGTCCACTTGACCTGACCACTTGACCTGACCACGTAACCTGACCACTTGACCTGTCCACTTGACCTGTCCACTTGACCTGTCCACTTGGCCTGATCACTTGACCTGTCCACTTGGCCTGTCCACTTGACCTGTCCACTTGACCTGACCACTTGACCTGACCACTTGACCTGACCACTTGACCTGACCACTTGACCTGTCCACTTGACCTGACGACTTGACCTGTCCACTTGACCTGACCACTTGACCTGTCCACTTGACCTGACCACTTGACCTGACCACTTGACCTGTCCACTTGACGTGACCACTTGACCTGACCACTTGACCTGACCACTTGACCTGTCCACTTGACCTGACGACTTGACCTGACGACTTGACCTGACGACTTGACCTGACGACTTGACCTGTCCACTTGACCTGACCACTTGACCTGACCACTTGACCTGACCACTTGACCTGTCCACTTGACCTGTCCACTTGACCTGACGACTTGACCTGACCACTTGACCTGACCACTTGACCTGTCCACTTGACCTGACCACTTGACCTGACCACTTGACCTGACCACTTGACCTGTCCACTTGACCTGACCACTTGACCTGACCACTTGACCTGATGACTTGACCTGACGACTTGACCTGACGACTTGACCTGACCACTTGACCTGACCACTTGACCTGACCACTTGACCTGACCACTTGACCCGTCCACTTGACCTGACGACTTGACCTGACCAATTGACCTGACCACTTGACCTGGCC
Organism: Cherax quadricarinatus; assembly: GCF_038502225.1. Lineage (NCBI taxonomy): Eukaryota > Metazoa > Arthropoda > Malacostraca > Decapoda > Parastacidae > Cherax > Cherax quadricarinatus. The sequence continues at coordinate 14,288,663 of NC_091376.1, forward strand.
ACTTGACCTGACGACTTGACCTGACCAATTATCCTAGCCATGGAAATTATAGCAATAGACGTCATGTTACACTATGTAGAGCTTCATAGAGTCATGTTGCACTGTTTAAAGCTCTATCAAGTCATGTTACACTGCGTAGAGCTTTATCGAGTCATATTTCACTCTGTGTAGAGCTTTCTCAAGTCATGGCCTAACGAAGCTCTATCCAGAGCTCCTCACCAAGCATCCAGACAAACAGGAACGGCAGTTCGTCGCCAACGGTAATTTTAACGGCACTAGCAACAGTTGGATTCTAACGACGTGTTGCTAGAAACAGAATGGAAGATGATGTTTTAGTCAAGACGATGTTTCGCTCTAATGAGAGCGAAATGTAGTTGTAATTGAAGCTTGAAATGCAGCGTGTTTTTTTTCCACAACAGCAACGATGCAGTACAGGCGAAGAGGAGGGGCCAGGAGCTATGAATCGACCCCTGTAACCATAACTAGGTAAGTACAAGCTTACTTAACAACAGCTTAAAAAGCTATGTTGAGCTTTATCGTTGACGTGCAGGAGTGGATTTACTATGAGGCTAATGAAGCTTAAGCTTGAGGGGCCCTAATGAAGCTTAAGCTTGAGGGGCCCTAATGAAGCTTAAGCTTGAGGGGCCCTAATGAAGCTTAAGCTTGAGGGGCCCTAATGAAGCTTAAGCTTCAGGGGCCCTAATGAAGCTTAAGCTTGAGGGGCCCTAATGAAGCTTAAGCTTGAGGGGCCCTAATGAAGCTTAAGCTTGAGGGGCCCTAATGAAGCTTAAGCTTGAGGGGCCCTAATGAAGCTTAAGCTTGAGGGGCCCTAATCCCGGAGGGCCCCCAGAAGCGACTCTAGTCCACTTTACTTAAACATTCTGGGTCTGTGAGAAGGGGCTGCGAAGGGGCCCCCATAACAGTCGAAGCTTCAGGGACCCAAAAATGTAGGTCCTCCCACTGTTGACTTGTTTAAGCTTTATGGTAAGCTTAATCTTACCACAGCTTCACCATCCTGACATTATTATACATCATAGCACGGGCCAGTAGGCCTGCTACAGTGCTCCTTCTTTATCTTATGTTAACAAGGTGGCTAGTACGACTACCAATAGCCAGTAGCAATAGCATCAACCCAACGACCTGCAGATGGTCGTTGGGTTTGTTAGCTGACATTGATGTCAGCTAGGCCTGTATACCTTGTACTACATGTACTCGTGATTGACATCAGCTAAGCCTGTATATCTTGTACATGTATAGGACTCGTAATTGATGTCAGCTAGGCCTGTATACCTTGTACATGTACTCGTAACTAATGTCAACTAGGCCTGTATACCTTGTACATGTACTCGTAACTGATGTCAGCTAGGCCTGTATACCTTGTACATGTACTCGTAACTGATGTCAACTAGGCCTGTATACCTTGCACATGTACTCGTAACTGATGTCAACTAGGCCTGTATACCTTGTACATGTAATCGTAACTGATGTCAACTAGGCCTGTATACCTTGTACATGTACTCGTAACTGATGTCAACTAGGCCTGTATACCTTGTACATGTACTCGTAACTGATGTCAACTAGGCCTGTATACCTTGTACATGTACTCGTAACTGATGTCAACTAGGCCTGTATACCTTGTACATGTACTCGTAACTGATGTCAACTAGGCCTGTATACCTTGTACATGTACTCGTAACTGATGTCAACTAGGCCTTTATACCTTGCACATGTACTCGTAACTGATGTCAGCTAGGCCTGTATACCTTGTACATGTACTCGTAACTGATGTCAACTAGGCCTGTATACCTTGCACATGTACTCGTAACTGATGTCAACTAGGACTGTATACCTTGCACATGTAATCGTAACTGATGTCAACTAGGCCTGTATACCTTGTACATGTACTCGTAACTGATGTCAACTAGGCCTGTATACCTTGTACATGTACTCGTAACTGATGTCAACTAGGCCTGTATACCTTGTACATGTACTCGTAACTAATTAAGAGATTATTATTATTATTATTATTATTATTATTATTATTGTTATTATTATCATTATTATTATTATCCGGGAGCATCAATACCTTCTACACCCAGCATACACAATACACTGTGAAGGTGTAGGGGCTACGCAGTACACCGGCATCTGTCAGCAGAACTGTACTCTCCATGTGTTTAATTGAGCGACATGTGGTGTTTAGAGAGCCTGGCCTCCAGGAGGGATGGAGAGGCTGGGAACAGGGTTGATTTCCGTGAAGGGGAATTAGAGAAGGACTGGGAGTAAGAACTGGGTTGGTAGTGCACTTAGAGCACTCATTGAGGGCCGTGGTTAGATCCCCGGAACGGGTGGAAACATTGAGGCGTGTTGCCTTAAGACACGTGCTGTCCGTGTTTACCTGGCAGTAAGTAGGTACTCGGGTGTTAGTCACCTTACACCTGCTATTCCTGTTCACCTAGCAGTAAGTAGGTAGGTAGGATGCTGGGAATGAGGAAATGTAGACTGACAGAGAAAGGGAGATAGGATCCTGTACAATTTGTGGTTGCAGGGGTCGAGTCACAGCTCCTGGCTCCGCCTCTTCGCTATTAGACCCACTCTGCCTTCTCCAAGAACCTTGTCGTACCTCTTCTTTAGGCTATGTATGGATCCTGTGTGTGTATGCATGTGTGCTAGTAAATGTGTGAGAAAGCATACACAATAACCCTATGTTCCCCTAACCATAGAGGCTAAAGTTGCGTACCAAACAAGCCAAAGTTTTCACAAATGGATTATTGAACAAGAGAAGTCGAACCGGAGGTAATGGAACCAGGCGACTGAAAGTGGACATGAAAGATTAGACTCTGGGATGATGGTGAAGGTGATAAACGAGGGAAGGGAGGGAATGTAAAGGAAGAGGGAGAAAGGAAGCTCTGGTAGGGAGAGCAAGGAGAAGAGAGAGTAGGGAATACGAGGATGCGAATAGAGAAGAGATGGTGTGTGGGGGAAAGACGGGAAAAAGAATGAAAGGAGTGAAAGAGACGAAGAGAATGAGGAAAGGTGAATAGAAAGTGAAAGTAGGAAGAAAAGAAAGGAAGAAGAACCTTCAAAAATATATGAAATGAAGAAGAAGAAGAAGAAGAAGAAGAAGAAGAAGAAGATGATGATGATGATGATGATGATGATGATGATGATGATGATGATGATGATGATGATGATGATGATGATGATGATGATGATGATGATGATGATGATGATGATGATTATGATGATTAACAACCCAGGAAAGCCAGTTCCTCTTAAGACTTTTCAAGTAGATCATCGGACTAAATTTCCCAGAATCTCAAAATGACAATACGAGAGAAAAATGAATAAAGAAAACAATAGGAGAAGCATACGAACGTAAGAAGGGGTAAAGAAAACTGGTAAAAGGGAGAAAAATCTGTTCCATGTATTTACAATTTCACGTAGAACTGAGAAAGACCAGGAAAGTCTTATTTGTGATCTTAAGTCACTTACCCGGAGGGGTAGAATGAGAAGATATGGTCTAGGTGCCCCGTTCAACGGGGTTCCTTACTCACCAGTGTCCGTCGTTCAACGAGGTCCCTTATTCAATGGCGTTCCCCGACCAACGGGATTCCTCATATAACAGAGCTAGCCAGATATATATCCCTGCTGGTCATCTATATTGCAACTAACCATTACAATGTTGCAAAGGCAACAACAGGAGAAATGAGAGGAAGTTTTTCCAGATTATGGTAGTGTGAGTGTCACTCGCCAGTATGTCTGAATGAGGGAGGCTCTGCCGAATGCCAACCTCCAAGTGTATATATACCCCTCTCGGGGTATGTACACTGGGAGATACCCACATATGTAAAGTAAAAGGACACAAGTGCAACTAATGTGACATTTATTGTGGCAACGTTTCGCTTTCCAGGAGCTTTATCAAGCCATTACAAACAATACATGGACACAGAGGGTATATAAAGGCTCAGAGTGAGGTGAATACTAGTGAGGTACCATTTCGATGTTCACTAGTGGTAGTAGTAGTAGTAGTAGTAGTGGTAGTGACAAAAGTAATACAATATGGTAGAGCAATTAATTCGTACATGAGTAAAAGGATATAAAAGCTATTGGGTAACATAAAAATAGGTTGGACAAATATAAACTGGAATGAGGCAGCTTGTTTCAGTGTTCACTCTCTGTGCTTTGTGTAGTATAACAGGAGAGACTATGTGATGGCAGGGTTTACTGTTTTCAGGAGGATTCTTGCTAAGACTTCGGAGATGGTGAAGCTGCCGTTGTTTTGTTTAATTGTATTCGAAACAGCGATCAGTGCTGATTCGAGGCACTTGCGTGTGCGGAAATTAGTTTCTTTGATCACTAATTGGGCGTCTCTGAATTTCATGAGATGATTGGTGGAATTTCGGTGTTGTACACAGGCGTTGTTCAGGTTATCGTTCCTACATGCGTAAATGTGTTCATTGAGGCGGGTGTCGAGGTTTCTGGCTGTTTCACCTACGTAAATCTTGTCACAGCCTCCACAGGGTATAGTGTAAACTCCTGCATTGACTGGTTTGTGGTGCTTGGATTTTGTCCTGGTTATATCCTTTATTGAAGTGCTAGAAGCGATGGCGACTCTGGTGTTAGCTTGTGAAAGTGCTTTTGAGACGTTCAGTGCAACCTGACTGTTGGGAAGAATTATAACTTTGCTGGGAGTGGTGTTGATGCGTGGAGAATTTATGATCTGAAGAGCTCTTTTCTTGCAGTCTTTGACTACTACCACTAGTGAACATCGAAATGGTACCTCACTAGTATTCACCTCACTCTGAGCCTTTATATACCCTCTGTGTCCATGTATTGTTTGTAATGGCTTGATAAAGCTCCTGGAGAGCGAAACGTTGCCAAAATAAATGTCACATTAGTTGCACTTGTGTCCTTTTACTTTACATATTGTCGGTAATTCTACCAACTTTATTACATACCCACATATATAAGTGTATATATATACAGAGATGCAGCTCAGTATCTATACACTGTGTATAGAGAATATGTTGCTTGCTCCCGGTATAGCTAAGGTCGAGACGAAGAAGAAGGGAAATTGCAGGAGTTGAGTGTAAAAAGCATTGCACTTCTGGACACGTTGAGAAATCGCCAACACCTTGGCAGTGAGGCGAGACGTGAGTCTGTCCAGGCGAGCCAATAAAGCCTTCTGCCTTGTTGCTCCTGTGAGGACAAGGATTTTTCCCCATGGTTTATTGTTTACCTTTGGTGTGTGTGAGTGTTATATGCTCTGGGGGCATACAACAACTACGTGGAAGATCATTAGGAGTCTTCCTGTGCACCTTACATGTATTATTCATGTCGTCCCTGTTACGTGAATGTGTTCGTTTATCTAGTGGACAAACTTTTCCCTGTTTGTTTTATGTTCTTTTTATCGCGGTGACCACACGGGATCCTGAAGACCCGTGAGAAGTGAGCCGCATGCTGGTGAGTCCTCTGACGAATGTGCAAGGTACACCGTATGTCACCTACAGTTTTACCGCTTCCCCATAAATTTAATAACACCCGTAATGCTATTTGTAATAACATGATATAAAAATATTCCTTTATTATCAGCAAAATAATCGCATTATCACGGTAATATCAGCTTTTCAAAGCAAACTCTACGAAAAAATACTTAGAAAAGACTAACCCCACTTCTGCTACTACTACTACTACGACTACCACATCATTGCTGCTACTATTCTCACTACCGTTACTATTGTCTCCTTTCATCCTCCACTCCCCCTTTCTCTTTCTTGTATCACTAAGCTTTCTACTACCACTGTTATTTCCTGGGAGTTATTTCCTGGTTTACGGGAGTTATTTCCTGGGTTTACGGGAGTTATTTCCTGGGTAGCTTTAGATAGAGGTCGTTTTGATAAGGACCTGCCTCGCATGGGCCAGTAGGCCTTCTGCAGTGTTCCTACATTCTTATGTTCTTATGTTTCCTCTACAGGTACTTCTTGTTCTTCCTCTCTTGCTCCCGTCCCTGTCTCCCCTCGCCTATATATACGGGCTTTCACTCGTTTGTGTTAGTGTGATTTTGTAAATGGTTCAAGTCGGATCGAAACGATGTGCGGGATATTTGTGTATTGTTCCAGTCACAGTATTGTGCGTTTTTATTCTTTTTAAAGAGTAGAATTAAATGGAACTCTGGAATTATAGCTGGATATGAAAATTAATGGTCCACAATACCCAGAAGATGAAGAATTAGGCTGAGGGACTGATTACTTTGTCTTTCACTGTCTTCTGTACATATTTCAACGCTCTTCAGATTATGCCCTTGTACTGATGAAGTCACTAGACAGTGAAACGTCTACAAGTAAAGATACACAGCTGCTCCACATGTGTCTAATTCTTTATGGGTGGATATGTTTCAGGTCTGTGCTGATAGTTAACGGGAGACCTCCAGACAAGAGTGTTCGCCAACAAACTTCCCTAGACACACGCCAGGTGGTCCAACTTGCTCAGAAACTTGGTAAAACAAAGAGGTGTGTGTGTGTGTTTGTGTGTGTGTGTGTGTGTGTGTGTGTGTACTCACCTATTTGTACTCACCTATTTGTGGTTGCAGGGGTCGATTCACAGCTCCTGGCCCCGCCTCTTCGCTGATTGCTACTAGGTACTCTCTCTCCCTGACCCATGAGCTCTATCATACCTCGCCTTAAAACTATGTATGGTTCCCGCCTCCACTACGTCACTTTCTAGGCTATTCCATGGCCTGACTACTTTATGACTGAAGAAATACTTCCTAACATCCCTTTGATTCATCTGAGTCTTCAACTTCCAATTGTGACCTCTTGTGTCTGTGTCCCATCTCTGGAACATCCCGTCTTTGTCCACCTTGTCTATTCCGCGCAGTATTTTATATGTCGTTATCATGTCTCCCCTGACCCTCCTGTCCTCCAGTGTCGTCAGGCCGATTTCCCTCAACCTTTCTTCGTAGGACAATCCCCGTAGCTCTGGGACTAGTCTTGTTGCAAACCTTTGCACATTCTCTAATTTCTTGACGTGCTTGACTAGGTGTGGATTCCAAACTGGTGCTGCATACTCCAGTATGGGCCTGACGTAAATGGTATACAGAGTCTTAAACGAATCCTTACTGAGGTATCGGAACGCTATCCGTAGGTTTGCCAGGCGCCCATATGCTGCAGCAGTTATCTGATTGATGTGCGCCTCAGGAGATATGCTCGGTGTTATGCTCACCCCCAGGTCTTTTTCCTTGAGTGAGGTTTGCAGTCTTTGGCCATCTAAACTATATTGTGTCTGCGGTCTTCTTTGCCCTTCCCCAATCTTCATGACTTTGCATTTGGCAAGGTTAAATTCAAGGAGCCAGTTGCTTAACCAGGCTTGTAGCCTGTCCAGGTCTCTTTGTAGTCCTGCCTGATCCTCATCCGATTTGATTCTTCTCATTAACTTCGCATCACCTGCAAACAAGGAAACTTCTGAGTCTATCCCTTCCGTTATGTCGTTCACATATACCAAGAACAGCACAGGTCCTAGGACTGACCCCTGTGGAACCCCGATTGTCACAGGCGCCCACTCTGACACCTCGTAACGTACCATGACTCTTTGT
>NC_091376.1:14298756-14338756 GCF_038502225.1 Cherax quadricarinatus
TGACGTTGGTGTTTGTGTTACGTTTGGTTTTGTGACGTTGATGTTCGGTATGCTTGCCTCTGTGACGTTGGTGTTTGTGTTACGTTTGGTTTTGTGTTACGTTTGGTTTTGTGAGGCTGATGTTTGGTATGCTTGCCTCTGTGACGCAGGTGTTTGTGTTATACTTGCTCTGTGACGCTCAATGTTACACTCCTGTCCATCTGAACACCACAATGAGCCACAGGGATGTACGAAAGCATTTGTATAGCACAAAAGGGGAACAAGAATCCCAAAGTCGACTTAAAAAGAGTCCACTCTCTCTCTCTCTCTCTCTCTCTCTTTCTCTCTGTCTCTTTCTCTCTCTCTCTTTCTCTCTCTCTCTCTCACTCACACTGCCACGTATCAAAGAATATAATTCCTCATTTAAACTTTTCATTTCCTAGCATTAATATTTATGGGTCATTTCAGTGTGTTCGTAGAAGACAGATTTGTCAAACATATCTTTGCAATATAGCAACATTTATATTCCCAGCGTGGATACAACATTCTGAGCATGAAAGCTCTGACAGTAAACAAAAACAGTTATATCTTAGCAAACTATAAATATTACCCACAAAAAAAGACGGAATCTGAATTTCTTGCAAGGAAATTGAGGGAGATTCCATTCATTAATGGATTGTGTGTGTGTGTGTGTGTGTGTGTGTGTGTGTGTGTACTCACCTAGTACTCACCTAGTTGAGGTTGCGGGGGTCGAGTCCGAGCTCCTGGCCCCGCCTCTTCACTGATCGCTACTAGGTCACTCTCCCTGAGCCGTGAGCTTTATCATACCTCTGCTTAAAGCTATGTATGGATCCTGCCTCCACTACATCGCTTCCCAAACTATTCCACTTACTGACTACTCTGTGGCTGAAGAAATACTTCCTAACATCCCTGTGATTCATCTGTGTCTTCAGCTTCCAACTGTGTCCCCTTGTTACTGTGTCCAATCTCTGGAACATCCTGTCTTTGTCCACCTTGTCAATTCCTCTCAGTATTTTGTATGTCGTTATCATGTCCCCCCTATCTCTCCTGTCCTCCAGTGTCGTCAGGTTGATTTCCCTTAACCTCTCCTCGTAGGACATACCTCTTAGCTCTGGGACTAGTCTTGTTGCAAACCTTTGCACTTTCTCTAGTTTCTTCACGTGCTTGGCTAGGTGTGGGTTCCAAACTGGTGCCGCATACTCCAATATGGGCCTAACATACACGGTGTACAGGGTCCTGAATGATTCCTTATTAAGATGTCGGAATGCTGTTCTGATGTTTGCTAGGCGCCCATATGCTGCAGCAGTTATTTGGTTGATGTGCGCTTCAGGAGATGTGCCTGGTGTTATACTTACCCCAAGATCTTTTTCCTTGAGTGAGGTTTGTAGTCTCTGACCCCCTAGACTGTACTCCGTCTGCGGCCTTCTTTGCCCTTCCCCAATCTTCATGACTTTGCACTTGGTGGGATTGAACTCCAGGAGCCAGTTGCTGGACCAGGTCTGCAGCCTGTCCAGATCCCTTTGTAGTTCTGCCTGGTCTTCGATCGAGTGAATTCTTCTCATCAACTTCACGTCATCTGCAAACAGGGACACCTCAGAGTCTATTCCTTCCGTCATGTCGTACACAAATACCAGAAACAGCAGGTGGACAAAGACAGGATGTTCCAGAGATTGGGCACAGTAACAAGGGGACACAGTTGGAAGTTGAAGAGTCAGATGAATCACAGGGATGTTAGGAAGTATTTCTTCAGCCACAGAGTAGTCAGGAAGTGAAATAGTCTGGGAAGTGATGTAGTGGAGGCAGAATCCATACATAGCATTAAGATGAGGTATGATAAAACTCATGGAGCAGGAAGGGTGACCCAGTAGCGACCAGTGAAGAGGCGGGGCCAGGAGCTATGACTCGATCCCTGCAACCACAATTGAGTACACAAACACACACACACACACACACACACACACACACACACACACACACACACACACACACACACACACACACACAATAATAATAATAATACTAATAATAATAATACTCGGTACGTTTAATACCAAAAAAATACGATACAAAATACATTTGATATCACGTATATCAAACAGAAGAATTCATTCATACAGAGTATACAACGTTTCTCTCTAAAAATTATTCTGTGATAAAGTAAGGAGCACATAGACAGGGCAGAACAATGGATATCTTTCTCTGTCTATATTTGACAGGTGACTGACATACTTTGGTGAAGTGTGAAATATATGTGTGTGTGTGTGTGTGTGTGTGTGTGTGTGTGTGTGTGTGTGTGTGTGTGTGTGTGTGTGTGTGTGTGTGTGTGTGTGTGGGTGTGCGTGTGTGTGTGTGTGTGTGGGTGTGCGTGTGTGTGTGTGTGTGTGTGTGTGTGTGTGTGTGTGTGTGTGTGTGTGTGTGTGTGTGTGTGTGTGTGTGTGTGTGTGTGTGTGTGTGTGTGTGTGTGTGTGTGTGTGTGTGTGTGTGTGTGTATGTGTGTGTGTGTGTGTGTGTGTGTGTGTGTGTGTGTGTGTGTGTGTGTGTGAGTGTGTGTGTGTGTGTGTGTGTGTGTGTGTGTGTGTGTACTCACCTATTTGTACTCACCTATTTGTGGTTGCAGGGGTCGAGTCTTAGCTCCTGGCCCCGCCTCTTCACCGGTTGCTACTGGGCCCTCTCTCTCCCCGCTCCATGAGCTTTATCAAACCTCGTCTTAAAACTGTGTATGGTTCCTGCCTCCACTACGTCATTTTCTAGGCTATTCCACTGCCTGACAACTCTATGACTGAAGAAATACTTCCTAATATCTCTCTGACTCATTTGTGTCTTCAACTTCCAATTGTGGCCTCTTGTTTCTGTGTCCCCTCCCTGGAACATCCTGTCTTTGTCCACCTTGTCTATTCCACGCAGAATTTTATATGTCGTTATCATGTCTCCCCTGACCCTCCTGTCCTCCAGTGTCGTCAGGCCGATTTCCCTTAATCTTTCTTCATAGGACATTCCCCTTAGCTCTGGAACTAACCTTGACGCAAACCTTTGTACTTTCTCTAGTTTCTTGACGTGCTTTATCAAGTGCGGGTTCCAAACAGGTGCTGCATACTCCAGTATGGGCCTGACATACACGGTGTACAGTGTCTTGAACGATTCCTTACTAAGGTATCGGAATGCTGTTCTCAGGTTTGCCAGGCGCCCATATGCTGCAGCAGTTATCTGATTGATGTGTGCTTCCGGAGACATGCTCGGTGTTATACTCACCCCAAGATCTTTCTCCTTGAGTGAGGTTTGCAGTCTTTGGCCACCTAGCCTATACTCTGTCTGTGGTCTTCTGTGCCCTTCCCCTATCTTCATGACTTTGCATTTGGCAGGATTAAATTCGAGAAGCCATTTGCTGGACCAGGTGTCCAGTCTGTCCAGGTCTCTTTGAAGTCCTGCCTGGTCCTCATCTGATTTAATTCTCCTCATTAACTTCACATCATCTGCAAACAGGGACACTTCTGAGTCTAACCCTTCCATCATGTCGTTCACATATACCAAAAATAGCACTGGTCCTAGGACCGACCCCTGTGGGACCCCGCTCGTCACAGGTGCCCACTGTGATACATCATTACGTACCATGACTCGTTGTTGCCTCCCTGTCAGGTATTCTCTGATCCATTGCAGTGCCCTTCCTGTTATATGCGCCTGATGCTCTAGCTTCTGCACTAATCTCTTGTGAGGAACTGTGTCAAAGGCCTTCTTGCAGTCCAAGAAGATGCAATCAACCCACCCCTCTCTCTCGTGTCTTACTTCTGTTATTTTATCATAAAACTCCAGAAGGTTTGTGACACAGGATTTGCCTTCCATGAATCCGTGCTGGTTGGCATTTATACTCTTGTTCCGTTCCAGGTGCTCCACCACTCTCCTCCTGATAATCTTCTCCATAACTTTGCATACTATACACGTCAATGACACAGGTCTATAGTTTAGTGCCTCTTTTCTGTCTCCTTTTTTAAAAATGGGAACTACATTTGCCGACTTCCATACCTCAGGTAGTTGCCCAGTTTCCAGGGATGTGTTGAAGATTGTGGTAAGTGGCACGCACAACATATCTGCTCCCTCTCTAAGGATCCACTGGGAGATGTCCGGTCCCATTGCCTTTGAGGTATCGATGTCCCTTAGCAGTTTCTTCACCTCCTCCTCATCTGTATGTATGTCGTCCAACACTTGTTGGTGTATTCCTTGCTGGTGTCCCCATCTGGTCTGTCCCCCCAGAGTCCTTCCTGTCTCTACTGTAAATACTTCCTTAAATCTCGTGTTGAGCTCCTCACATACCTCTTGATCGTTTCTTGTGAGTTCTCCACCTTCTTTCCTCAGCCTTATCACCTGGTCCTTGACTGTTGTCTTCCTCCTAATGTGGCTATACAGCAGTTTCGGGTCAGATTTGACTTTCGATGCTATGTCGTTTTCATACTGTCGCTGGGCCTCCCTCCTTATCTGTGCATACTCGTTTCTGGCTCTTCTACTAATCTCCTTGTTTTCCTGGGTCCTATGCCTCCTGTACCTTTTCCATTCTCTGTTGCACTTAGTTTTTGCCTCCCTACACCTTCGGGTAAACCAAGGACTCGTTTTGGTCTTCCTATTATTTCTGTTTCCCTTGGGAACAAACCTTTCCTCTGCCTCCTTGCACTTTGTTGCCACATATTCCATCATCTCGTTTACTGATTTTCCTACCATTTCTCTGTCCCACTGAACCTCCTGCAGGAAGTTTCTCATACCTGTGTAGTCCCCCCTTTTATAGTTTGGCCTGTCCCCTTCAGTTCCTGTTACCTTCTCCACTTGTAACTCTACTATATAATCAAAACTCAGAACCACGTGATCGCTAGCTCCAAGGGGCCTCTCGTAAGTGATGTCCTCAATGTCTGAACTGCTCAGGGTGAACACAAGATCCAGTCTTGCTGGCTCATCCTCCCCTCTCTCTCTGGTTGTGTCCCTGACATGTTGATGCATGAGGTTTTCAAGTACCACATCCATCATCTTGGCTCTCCATGTTTCGGGACCCCCATGTGGCTCCAGGTTTTCCCAGTCGATCTCCCTGTGGTTGAAATCGCCCATTACCAGTAACTTTGCTCTGCTCGAGTGAGCTCTTCTTGCCACCTCAGCCAGTGTGTCCACCATCACCCTGTTGTTTTCTTCGTACTCCTCTCTTGGCCTCCTGCAGTTCTGTGGTGGGTTATACATCACTCCAATGACTACTTTATGTTCTCCGGACTGAATTGTACCTACAATGTAGTCTCTTTCTCCAATCATGTCCATGCCTTCCATTTCCTCAAATCCCCATCGGTGTTTTATGAGCAGTGCAACCCCTCCTCCCCCTCTACTCCTTCTATCTTTCCTCAGGATCTGATATCCCATTGGGAAGATTGTGTCTGTTATTGTCTCAGCAAGTTTTGTTTCTGTGACTGCTATGATGTCTGGGGATTTTTCACTGATTCTTTCGTTCCACTCCTCATGTTTATTCGTTATTCCATCCGCGTTTGTGTACCAAACTTTCAGTTTCTTTTCTATCACTGTGGTCATGCAAGAATATTGGGGTTGGGGGAGCGAGAGCCTTGGTGGGGGCCTATATGGGGCTGTGGTGTAGGTGGGGTTTGTGATGATGGGGGTGGGGTCAGAATGCCCATAAGGGACAGCTGTTGGGGTGAGGTTTGTGATATGGGGGTTGGTGGCAGAGGGAACAGTGAGTGGGTTGTAGTATAGGTTGCTCAGTTGCGTTGGGAATGTCGCGGTTGGAGTCTTTTGGTGGGAGATTCTGTGGGGTGTGTTTGCCCTTCCTCCTGTGTCTGGGTCCTGCTCATCTTCGTCATTGCCTCTCGTTCCTCCTTGCGTCTCTGTACCCTCTCTTTCAGTGTAGTCCTTTCTTCTTGTGTTCTGTCGCGGTCGAGGTATACTCTCTGGTACCCCTGTTTGTCCCTCAGTCTTGCTTTCTCTTGCAGAATCCTGGTTCGAACTGATTCTTCCTTGAAAATTACTTTGACAGGCCGTATCCTTCCACTCGCAAACCACCCAATTCTCTGAAAATTTGTCACCTGGGTCATATTGCCCTCACCTATTGTTTTCATGATGCCTTCAATCATTTTTTTCTCCTCCTGTTTTATTTCTTCGAAGTTGTCCCCCTTGGCTTCTTGGAGCCCGTACACAAAAACTGACCTCGCCCTTTCCTCCTCCCACTGAGTCTCCATCTGCTTCCTCTGAGGCATTTTATTTCCTTCCATTGACATGTTCTTGCTTTCAGTCCCTGTCATATCTGAAACTTCTATTCTCAGTGAACTGTCTTTCATGACCAGCTGTCCCTTGCTACTGCAGTTGGCTGTTAGAATCTCTGCATATAGCATACCTTCATTGTCTTCGGACCTGTCATTTGATCTTAGTGTGCTCCTCGTCTTTTCCCTGGCCCCACGTGGGTCTGATAGGGCCTTCGTGTATGGCAAGTCTCCTTTGTTGCTTACTGTCCCCTTGTCTGCGCCTGACATTGAATTTCCTGATGTCACATCTGAATTGTCATTTGGCTCTCTAATCTGTTTCAGGCTTTGCAGTTTCTCTTCTAAGCACTGTATCCTAGCTTCTGCTGCTAAGACCTGTACTTCCCACTTCCTGCACTCTTCAGCTATCCGCTCCTCCATTTTCTTACCAAGCTCTACTATCTTCCTTCCCCACTCTTCCTCCCTTTTTTGGAGCTCTAACTCCCAGTCTTTCCTCCCTGGTTCGTCCACCAGATCTCTGGTTTTCCGTCCTCTAGGGCCACCCATTTTTTTTTTTTTTTTTATTACCACAGACAGAAGGCTAGAGGAGGGAGAGGGTGAGAGGGGGAGAGAGAAAGGGTAGAAAGAGGGAGAGAGAGGAGAGAGTATGGGGTGAGGGATAAGACAAAGGGAGGGAGAGAGAGAAATGTGAGGGGGAGAGAAAGGGTAGAGAGAGGGAGAAAGAGAGGGAGAAAGAGAGGGAGAGAGAGAGAGAGAGGGAGAAAGGAGGGTGAGGGAAAAGGCTATGAGAGAGAGAAATGCGAGGGAGGGGTAGAAATATAGAAAAAGGGAGATGGAGAGAGAAGCCTATAGAGAGAGAGGAGGGTGAGGAATAGGGTTATGGAAAAAGGCTATGAGAGATAGGAGGGAGGAGGGAGTGAAGGCAAGAGCGGGGGAGGGGAAAGGTCTGTGGGGGAGGGAAAGGTGTGTGGGGGGTGAGGGGACGCGGTCAAATTCCAAGGATCAGCTGTGTGAATGAGTGGGTGTGTGTGTACTCACCTAGTTGTGGTTTCAGGGGTCGAGACTCAGCTCCTGGCCCCGAGTGTGTATGTGTGTGCGCGCGTGTGTGTGTGAGCACGTCAGTTGTTTATATGTCCCAGAAATACATTTCACCTCTGTGTATCCGTAATACTAATAAGATACCATTAACACTGAGAGTAATTCTAATAATTATAATACTAGCGTGTGTTAACGAGTCTTTCTTTCACCCAGTTATGTACTACCTTTTACTACATGTGTACCCAATACTTGCTTCTCAGATTGTACTGTCTTTGTGTCCTAAAACATTATCTCTCGAAACTGTTGTCAGGGCTGTAGTCCCATTAGCCCCGACTTAATCCTCCTGCCTATTTCTTGCTCCTACAAATTTTATCTTCCTACTACTGCTAGGTGTTGTGTGTATGATAATCGCTCTGGAGCAGGGTTTGTGATAGCCAGCTACCAGTGATCGTAGGGCCGGCTCTACCACTCAAAACTTCCCGCCAACCACAAACAGGTGATTTGTACGTTACTCCTCAGAGGGGACGTCCATCCAGATGCCTGATGTATGATGCTCGCTGTACGATGCTCGATGTACGATGACTCGTGCACCTCGCCCTTCCGCCTCTGACGTCTTCAACTATTCTTTTCTCGTTGCCCTTTTGAGTCCTCATATACCACACTTATCACTTATATATTGCTACTTTTATAATTTACACTTCACTTTTGGTAAGAACACTTCGTATTTGTGATGACACCCAACCTGTTATGGCGGCGCTACTTCCTCAGGCCTACTGCTGCCACCTTCTCTGCATATATATATTTATGTATATGTATGTATATATATATATATATATATATATATATATATATATATATATATATATATATATATATATATATATATATATATATATATATATTTCCCCTTTCTGGCTAGCTTGTTCACACTGTCTGTGTGCTACATCACAGTTTCTCGTTAGCAAACCACTCTTAATTCTATTTGATCTTTTGTCATTAGTCACTCGCTTTGTACTTTGTATATTTGTAACAATGTGGCAACAAGTGCCAACTAGGCCTCAACGAACTGGCACTTTGAAATTTTGTTGTATAATTTCAGGCTTTCTCTCGCCTTTACTTTATTTTTTTTTTGCTAATACTTTGGTTATCGCCTGTAGGGTTGTTCACTGACGTTGTCACTAACACTGGTTGCTTCTAGCTGCTCAAGCACGCCCTAAAAACACTAAGATTCTCGGAGCCTGGCGCTTGTGACCCACTAAACTACGTAGTGCGTGTGTGTGTGAGTGTGTGTGTGTGTGTGTGTGTGTGTGTGTGTGTGTGTGTGTGTGTGTGTGTGTGTGTGTGTGTGTGTGTGTGTGTGTGTGTGTGTGTGTGTGTGTGTGTGTGTGTGTGTGTGTGTGTGTGTGTGTGTGTGTGCGTGGTTTTGGTGATTTGGGGTGTGTGTGTGTGTGTGTGTGTGTGTGTGGTTTTGGTGATTTGGTGTGTGTGTGTGTGGTTTTGGAGATTTGGTGTGTGTGTGTGTGTGTGTGTGTGTGTGTGTGTGTGTGTATGTATGTGTGTGTGTGTGTGTGTGTGTGTGTGTGTGTGTGTGTGTGTGTGTGTGTGGTTTTGGTGATTTGGGGTGTGTGTGTGTGTGTGTGTGTGTGTGTGTGTGTGTGTGTGTGTGTGTGTGTGTGTGTGTGTGTGTGTGTGTGTATGTGTGTGGTTTTGGTGATTTGGTGTGTGTATGTGTGTGGCTTTCGTGATTTAGTGTGTGTGTGTGTGTGTGTGTGTGTGTGTGTGTGTGTGTGTGTGGTTTTGGTGATTTGGTGTGTGTGTGTGTGGTTTTGGTGATTTGGTGTGTGTGTGTGTGTGTGTGTGGTTTTGTAGATTTGGTGTGTGTGTGTGTGTGTGTGTGTGTGTGTGGTTTTGGTGATTTGGTGTGTGTGTGTGTGTGTGTGTGTGTGTGTGTGGTTTTGGTGATTTGGTGTGTGTGTGTGTGTGTGTGTGTGTGTGTGTGTGTGTGTGTGTATGTATGTGTGTGTGTGTGTGTGTGTGTGTGTGTGTGTGTGTGTGTGTGTGTGTATATGTGTGTGTGTGTGTGTGTGTGTGTGTGTGTGTTTAGAACACACACACAACTGCTGTCTAGTGAAGTGGCTAAACCTACAAGGACCATTCAACTCAATTCCTTCTGTAGACTCGATCTGTCGTCTACAAATCTCTGGTTGCTCACTATAACCCAACGTATCGCTCCCGTGTAAGAGAAATATGCAGTAAAATCTTGCTTTGCAATAGATGCAATTGCATCGATTGTCTGGTTAATGGGGGTTTAAAACCTATCTACTACACGAGGGTCATTAAGGCTGCATATCACCTATACACCACCAGTCAAAAATACTTTTAATACCTAAAATCGGGGTTGAAATATACTGACAGTGTATATACAGTGTATATACAGACATACAACCTCTGCCTATGATGAGGACGGGTAGGCAGAGGTTGTTTTGATAAGGACCTGCCTCGCATGGGCCAGTAGGCCTTCTACAGTGTTCCTCCATTCTTATGTTCTTATGACATTCCTCAGGTCACGTGCGTCACATCTCACTCTCCGCCTATATATATAATGTCTTCCTACCTCTGTATGTTAGAAGTGATCAAGGTCCCAGGACCGAAACGTTTTCTAATAAATATGTTATAGTGTTTGCTTACGTGTCTTTCTAAACCATATATTCCTTTATACTGCCACAAGAACACGCGATAAATAGATCAAGTTGAATTTGCAACAGCAAGTTGAATACATAATAGATGACTAGAATAAGCGAGCGGTGTTTGGAGATAAGAAAAAGAGGAGAATACTTGACACATATACACAGGTATACAATGTGCTTGTTCTGCGTTTATCTCTCTCTTTCTCTCTCTCTCTCTCTCTCTCTCTCTCTCTCTCTCTCTCTCTCTCTCTCTCTCTCTCTCTCTCTCTCTCTCTCTCTCTCTCTCTCTCTCTCTCTCTTTAATCTGCCAGCATTCGCAGTAACAGCAGAATCTCCGACCATATTTAACTCTCAAATGGAATATTTTTTCTCTGTTGTGACCACGATCTTCCCTAATCCCTTTATAGGAAGCACCAAAACTAGCGCCACTATCAGCACTACCACTAGCACCACCACCACCCCTAGCACTACCACTAGCACCACCACTAGCACCAGCACCACCACCACTACCACTAGCACCACCACCACCCCTAGCACAACCACTAGCACCACCACTAGCACCAGCACCACCACCACTACCACTAGCACCACCACCACCCCTAGCACTACCACTAGCACCACCACTAGCACCAGCACCACCACCACTGCCACTAGCACCACCACCACCCCTAGCACTACCACTAACACCACCACTAGCACCAGCACCACCACCACTACCACTAGCACCACCACCACCCCTAGCACTACCACTAGCCCCACCACTAGCACCAGCACCACCACCACTACCACTAGCACCACCATCACCCCTAGCACTGCCACTAGCCCCACCACTAGCACCAGCACCACCACCACTACCACTAGCACCACCATCACCCCTAGCACTGCCACTAGCACCACCACTAGCACCAGCACCACCACCACTACCACTAGCACCACCACCACCCCTAGCACTACCACTAGCACCACCGCTAGCACCAGCACCACCATCACCACCACTAGCACTACCACCACCCCTAGCACTACCACTAGCATCACCACTAGCACCAGCACCACCACCACCACCACCACCAGTAGCACCACCACCACCCCTAGCACTACCACTAGCACCACCACTAGCACCAGCGCCACCACCACCACCACTAGCACCACCACCACCCCTAGCACTACCACTAGCACCACCACTAGCACCAGCACCACCACCACCACCACTAGCACTACCACCACCCCTAGCACTACCACTAGCACCACCACTAGCACCAGCACCACCACCACCACCACTAGCACCAGCACCACCACCACTACCACTAGCACCACCACCACCCCTAGCACTACCACTAGCACCACCACTAGCACCAGCACCACTATCACCACCAGTAGCACCACCACCACCCCTAGCACTACCACTAGCACCACCACTAGCACCAGCGCCACCACCACCACCACTAGCACCACCACCACCCCTAGCACTACCACTAGCACCACCACTAGCACCAGCACCACCACCACCACCACTAGCACTACCACCACCCCTAGCACTACCACTAGCACCACCACTAGCACCAGCACCACCACCACCACCACTAGCACCACCACCACCCTTAGCACTACCACCAGCACCACCACCACCTCTAGCACCACCACCACCACCACCGCCACTAGCATCACCACAACCACTTTTTCCCACACTGGCACTCCCTCACACTGGCACTCCCTCACATTAACACTCCCTCACACTGGCACTCCCTCACACTGGCACTCCCTCACACTGATATTCCCTCCCACTAACTCCATCTGTCTTCACGTCTCCTCATTAATTTACACAAGTTCATTACTAAACCACTTTACTGACTCCATCTCCAGGGAAGATAGTGGCCACTGAACCCCTGGCAGTGGCAGGGGAAGTAGCACTGGCATGGGAAGTAGCAGTGGCAGGGAAAGTAGCAGTAGCAGGGTGAGTAGCAGTGGCAGGGGAAGTAGCAGTGGCAGGGTGAGTAGCAGTGGCAGGGTGAGTAGCAGTGGCAGGGTGAGTAGCAGTGGCATGGTGAGTAGCAGTGGCAGGGTGAGTAGCAGTGGCAGGGTGAGTAGCAGTGGCAGGGGAAGTAGCAGTGGCAGGGTGAGTAGCAGTGGCAGGGGAAGTAGCAGTGGCAGGGTGAGTAGCAGTGGCATGGTAAGTAGCAGTGGCATGGTGAGTAGCAGTGGCATGGTGAGTAGCAGTGGCAGGGTGAGTAACAGTAGCAGGGTGAGTAACAGTGGCATGGTGAGTAGCAGTGGCAGGGTGAGTAGCAGTGGCAGGGGAAGTAGCAGTGGCAGGGGAAGTAGCAGTGGCAGGGTGAGTAGCAGTGGCAGGGGAAGTAGCAGTGGCAGGCGAGAGTACCAACGGTGGTAGTAGCAAGGACAGTAGCAGCAGGGTAAGTAGCAGCAGTGGTAGTAACAAGGACAGTAGCCGCACGGTAAGTAGCAGCAGTGGTAGTAACAAGGACAGTAGCGGCAGGGTAAGTAGCAGCAGTGGTAGTAGCAAAGACAATAGCGGCAGGGTAAGTAGCAGCAGTGGTAGTAACAAGGACAGTAGCCGCACGGTAAGTAGCAGCAGTGGTAGTAGCAAAGACAGTAGCGGCAGGGTAAGTAGCAGCAGTGGTAGTAACAAGGACAGTAGCCGCACGGTAAGTAGCAGCAGTGGTAGTAGCAAAGACAGTAGCGGCAGGGTAAGTAGCAGCAGTGGTAGTAGCAAAGACAGTAGCGGCAGGGTAAGTAGCAGCAGTGGTAGTAACAAGGACAGTAGCGGCAGGGTAAGTAGCAGCAGTGGTAGTAACAAGGACAGTAGCCGCACGGTAAGTAGCAGCAGTGGTAGTAGCAAAGACAGTAGCGGCAGGGTAAGTAGCAGCAGTGGTAGTAGCAAAGACAGTAGCGGCAGGGTAAGTAGCAGCAGTGGTAGTAACAAGGACAGTAGCCGCACGGTAAGTAGCAGCAGTGGTAGTAGCAAAGACAGTAGCGGCAGGGTAAGTAGCAGCAGTGGTAGTAGCAAAGACAGTAGCGGCAGGGTAAGTAGCAGCAGTGGTAGTAACTGCAGCGGAAGTAACTTCACCGGAAGTAGCCGCGGAAGGAACACCGTAACAGTAATTCTTAACCTCAATAATCACATTGTGAGTGAAAAGCGGATCGTTTAGAATGACAATGAAGGAATGGAAGAAAAACGAACACAGTTTCACGATCAGGTACGACAGTCCATAAAGCCAGACGCCAGGAAAATCTCAGACGGGAGGCGGTGTAAGAGGCTGTGACGCAAACACAACCAGAACAGTAGTAGTAGTAGTAGTAGTAGTAGTAGTAGTAGTAATAGTAGTAGTAGTAGTAGTAGTAGTAGTAGTAGTAGTAATAGGGAAGGGAAGTGAAGGCAGCAGACTGGTGGTCAAGAAGGAAGGGAAGGCAGCAGACTGGTGGTCAAGAAGGAAGGGAAGGCAGCAGACTGGTGGTCAAGAAGGAAGGGAAGGCAGCAGACTGGTGGTCAAGAAGGAAGGGAAGGCAGCAGACTGGTGGTCAAGAAGGAAGGGAAGGCAGCAGACTGGTGGTCAAGAAGGAAGGGAAGGCAGCAGACTGGTGGTCAAGAAGGAAGGGAAGGCAGCAGACTGGTGGTCAAGAAGGAAGGGAAGGCAGCAGACTGGTGGTCAAGAAGGAAGGGAAGGCAGCAGACTGGTGGTCAAGAAGGAAGGGAAGGCAGCAGACTGGTGGTCAAGAAGGAAGGGAAGGCAGCAGACTGGTGGTCAAGAAGGAAGGGAAGGCAGCAGACTGGTGGTCAAGAAGGCAGACTCACCAAACTTACCGTCTTCACTAGTTACCGAACTTCACCACAGTGCTCCTCAGTTGACAAACTCTGGGATCTCCATCGTAGGAACCAAATAACTAGAAATTAGGCTGGTTCACTGCTGAGGAAGTGGGTGAAGGAGAGTCCTTGAAGAAGAAGAAGAAGAAGAAGAAGAAGAAGAAGAAGAAGAAGAAGAAGAAGACGATAAGGAGGTTTAAACGTCTGACAGACACAGAGTACATTTACTATTCTGTCCACAAACGAGACAGAGTGCAACCAGTACTCTAGCACTTGTACTCCAAGAAAGCACACTGACGTTAGTGAAGGGCTCCTGATCCAGGTCACTGGAGCTAACTAATGTCTCACCAAAGTCCTCAGAAATAAAAGATATTTATTATTAATATTATTATAATTATTATTATTATTATTATTATTGGGAAGAGTTAAAGTCGAAAGGGTCATTCATATCCTGGAAAATGGGAGGACGGCCCCATTCTCCATTCACTGGCTTTATCCCTTCCCTATTAATCTACCAACACCAATCCCAGACCTTGGATCAAGAACCCTTCACAAACCTCTAATGGAACATTTTTCCCCATGCCAAAATCAGTTTTTAATTCTTTTACGAGAGCAATAAAAGTCTCCAGTGTCTCGAGATATTGGCTTTCAGTTCTCTTACACGAACAATAAAAGGCTCCAGTGTCTCGAGATATTGGCTTTCAGTTCTCTTACACGAACAATAAAAGGCTCCAGTGCCTCGAGATATTGGCTTTCAGTTCTCTTACACGAACAATAAAAGGCTCCAGTGTCTCGAGAAATTGGCTTTCAGTTCTCTTACACGAACAATAAAAGGCTCCAGTGTCTCGACATATTGGCTTTCAATTGTTTTACAAGAGGCAGCAGGTGTGGAGGTCAGGGTATTCTGTTTTATTCGCTTGTAAACAATAGGTGTCAAACATGTTGGAAAAAATAAGATCTCTTAATTGAAGGCGTGTCAGAGTTATATGTGTGTGTACTCACGTATTTGTACTCACATATTTGTGGTTGCAGGGGTTGAGACTCAGCTGCTGGTCCCGCCTCTTCACTGGTTGATACTAGGTCTTCTCTCTCCTTGCTCCTGAGCTATATCATACCTCATCTTAAAATTATGTATGGTTCCTGCCTCCACCACTCCACTTGCCAGACTGTTCCACTTCCTGACAACTCTATGACTAAAGAAGTACTTCCTAACATCTTTCTGACTCATCTGAGTCTTCAACTTCCAATTGTGACCCCTTGTTTCTGTGTCCCATCTCTGGAACATCCTGTCTCTGTCCACCTAGTCAATTCCTCGCAGTATTTCGTATTTTGTTATCATGTCTCCCCTAACCCTCCTGTCCTGTGTATGTGTGTGCGTACTCACCTAGTTGTGTGTGTGTGTGTGTGTGTACGCATGTGTAGAGGAGAAGAAACGGAACTACTCTATATATTCTCTTTGTCGAGAGGTACCAACTAATCAGTGCCTTAAGATCACAACACAGACCCATCTTGAGGATACGCTTGATACCGGTGAAGGGCTCTTGATCCCAGGAACTAGAGTTCATTTCCCCCTTCTTTTACCAGGCACCGTATGACCCCTACGCCAGGGAACATCTACTCTACGTAAGAGAACATCTGTCTGTCGCAAGAGGACATATATCTGCAGGAGCTAATCTCTTTCTTTCCCTAATTAATTCTTAAGCTTAGATTAGGGTATATTTTTGACTGATGGGGTATCTAGTTGTTAAGGGGACTAGTCTGGCTGAGTAACCTGTTTGAGTATCCCACAGCCTGGCTCTATTAATAAACTCGTAAATCCCAATATTGTGGCTCAGGTGTTCAGAGCGAATAGCTGCCATTAGCTCTCTGGACAATAGACACGGAGAGACCACTAAAAGCGATGTTTGTTCTTGATTTGCCGGTTTTCTTCCGGCCCGGGTCTTTTCAGATGGTGACCCGGCCTTGGCTCCCTATCTTGGAAGTGTCTGAGACCTATGTCCGCCATGGGAGGAGGTACAAGTACCTCCTCATCTTCTGGGACCAACTGTCCCCAGACCTAGCCACATTCCTCGCCCTCAAGGGTCTCGAAGGGAGAAACTAGGCCTCTGGTCTGCTACAATGTTTATGATGCTTCATGAGCGCCTAACCCAGTAAACTGTCTGGATGTGTAGTTTGATCCAACCGCCCAACTTTTGCAGTACGATCGAACACTTTTGTGAATGTTAACGTCAGGAGACTCTTGTATTCATTTAGCTTCGGACTATCATCTGAGCGTGCACATCATAGGAAATATGAAGAATTAGATGTCATCCAGTGGCTTTATCAATCCAAATTCAAGGATATAATGGGAAGACTGTAGAGCTATATACACAAGGCGATGTAATCAGTCCCTCAGCCTTGGAGTTGGTGATGAGTACCGTAGTCTTGAAGAATACTAAAGCCAGGGCAGATTCTTCACTCTGAGAAAAGGCACAAGGTGACATGAGTGTCTAGTCTGCCTATTCATTGCTCCATCCTCTTCAAAGCATCCAGTTTGTCCTCGAGATTTACGTCAGTGGCATTACATCAACAACGGTGGCATTGCATCATTGCATCACTTGCTTAATGGTCGAGTTGAATTTTACTTCTGGGAGGATTAAGAACGAGTCGCACGGCTTGTTTCCCTCTAACACCTGATAATTATCTGTTAAAAAGTGATTCATTATGGCTGTTATTTGGCCATAATCCAAGAACGAAATGTGTAAATCACCGGACAATCTATTGCTGATTTCACTGTAAGATATATAGGTGAGAAACAGAGAGGATCCCCTTGCTAAACACAAGCGAAATGACTTCAAACTCCCCAAACAGAAGCATCGATTCACGAAATCGTAATAATGCAATTGCAAACAAGCCACGTAGGGTTCGAACTCATGGTGAGTCGTAAAAATTCAGGCCAGTGCGTAAACCACTGGGCCAGCTGGCTACAATAAGATTAATCCAACTAGGTATATTTATACACCATATTGTGAGATCACCTGCTTACTGTGATCTTATTGCACGTTTATAATGTTATCTGACGGCCTGGTAGCTAAAACTCTCTCTTCGCACGGTGAGGGTCCGGGTTCGATTCCCATGAGTAAAATGGGTACCTGGGAGTTAGTGGACTGGTGTGGGTCGCATCCTGGGACAAAACTGACCTAATTTGCCCGAAATGCTCAGCATAACAAGCTGCTTTCTATATAGTAGTATGTCATTGATGTCAGCTATGGTCTGTATACCTTGTACATGTACTTGTAGAAATATAGATATTATATTATTATGAGATCTATCGACGTGATTTCAAGGACTTGAGTTGACTGTGGAGTGTAACTTTCCACAGGAAGACATCCTTAAGTAGCTGTCATATTTGCAAAAGAAACGATTACTGTTGAGGACACGACGAGGATGTAAACAGTAAATATCCTTGCCTTTCCAAACACTGACAGATATGTAGATCCTTACTCTGCCAGCTTTGTCCTGATCAGCATCCATCGACTTAGCCAGGGCGTGTGGACAAGGGTCGTCTTCCTAGGAGAAGCAAGGGTTTACAAGGGTTTCAACGGTATGCTAAATGCAGTAGCATTATTGGACAATAAGAAGAGAAAGTGGAGAGAAAATACCACTGTACACTGGGACTTTACCAAACTAGTGGCTACAATAATACCAATATTAACATTATACTCACCTTCTTATTTACGTTAAACCCAGTGTTATATGTTCCCTGTTATTTGTACCAGCGATTAAGCAGCGTAAACGAAAAATATTGTTCAACACTATTTTCCAGTGGATACACAGTTCCCTTTCCTCCACTTGTAACTTCCACTGCTTCTACCTGTTCATGCTGACAGATTTTAAGATTATGTGTGTGTGTGTGTGTGTGTGTGTGTGGCCCATCCTACATTACTGTATTATGAGTGTGGCCTAACAGATGACCAACCAGTAACTAATTTCACTAACAATATAAACAACACAGCAATAACTAAACCAACTAGGCTGAGACAAGTGCAACCATAACCTCTGGGTTCGGTTGATAAAACCTTCTGACAGAGACGAAACACTTCGACACTCCCAGAGGAACGTCCCTGTAAACCAAACAATACACATATCCTGGTATATTCACCGGATTAATATATACCAACAAAAAGAATAACAGAAACAGTCGCGAGCAGAGATAGCTATATATATATATATATATATATATATATATATATATATATATATATATATATATATATATATATATATATATATATATATATATATATATATATATATATATATATATACACGAGATTAGAAATTCCCAGTATTTTTAAAAATTTCACTTTAGCTCGTGCTTAAAAACTCTCTCTCTCTCTCTCTCTCTCTCTCTCTCTCTCTCTCTCTCTCTCTCTCTCTCTCTCTCTCTCTCTCTCTCTCTCTCTCTCTCTCTCTCTCTCTCTCTCTCTCTCTCTCTCTCTCTCCCCTCACACATTGATATGCAAAACCCACGAGTGACTATGTAGGCCCCGAAATAACTTCGAAAATCCCAGATGAATTCAGTATAGCTACGATTTCTTTTAATTTTTAAATTGATTTCTGCCTTGTCTTGGAGGCCTATAGAAATTTGAGCATTTCGTCATTACAGTCTACCTACCTGGAGTCTATCTGGAGTCTACCTGGAGTCTACCTGGAGTCTACCTAGAATCAACCTAGAGTCTACCTAGAGTCTACCTGGTGTCTACCTAGAATCTACCTGGAGTCTACGTGGAGTCTACCTGGAGTCTACCTGGAGTCTACCTGGAGTCTACCTAGAATCTACCTGGAGTTTACCTGGAGTCTACCTGGAGTCTACCTAGAATCTACCTGGAGTCTACCTAGAATCTACCTGGAGTCTACCTAGAATCTACCTGGAGTCTACCTGGAGTCTACCTGGAGTCTACCTGGAGCCTACCTAGAATCTACCTGGAGTCTACATAGAATCTACCTGGAGTCTACCTAGAATCTACCTGGAGTCTACCTAGAATCTACCTGGAGTCTACCTGGAGTCTACCTGGAGTCTACCTGGAGTCTACCTGGAGTCTACCTAGAATCTGCCTGGCGTCTACCTGGAGTCTACCTAGAATCTACCTGGAGTCTACCTGGAGTCTACCTAGAATCTACCTGGAGTCTACCTAGAATCTACCTGGAGTCTACCTGGAGTCTACCTAGAATCTACCTGGAGTTTACCTAGAATCTACCTGGAGTCTACCTGGAGTCTACCTGGAGTCTACCTAGAATCTACCTGGAGTCTACCTAGAATCTACCTGGAGTCTACCTAGAATCTACCTGGAGTCTACCTGGAGTCTACCTGGAGTCTACCTGGAGCCTACCTAGAATCTACCTGGAGTCTACATAAAATCTACCTGGAGTCTACCTAGAATCTACCTGGAGTCTACCTAGAATCTACCTGGAGTCTACCTGGAGTCTACCTGGAGTCTACCTGGAGTGTACCTGGAGTCTACCTAGAATCTGCCTGGCGTCTACCTGGAGTCTACCTAGAATCTACCTGGAGTCTACCTGGAGTCTACCTAGAATCTACCTGGAGTCTACCTAGAATCTACCTGGAGTCTACCTGGAGTCTACCTAGAATCTACCTGGAGTTTACCTAGAATCTACCTGGAGTCTACCTGGAGTCTACCTGGAGTCTACTTAGAATCTACCCGGAGTCTACCTAGAATCTACCTGGAGTCTACCTAGAATCTACCTGGAATCTACCTGGAGTCTACCTGGAGTCTACCCGGAGTCTACCTGGAGTCTACCTAGAATCTACTTGGAGTCTACCTGGCGTCTACCTAGAATCTACCTGGAGTCTACCTAGAATCTACCTGGAGTCTACCTGGAGTCTACCTAGAATCTACCTGGAGTCTACCTAGAATCTACCTGGAGTCTACCTGGAGTCTACCTGGAGTCTACCTAGAATCTACCTGGAGTCTACCTAGAATCTACCTGGAGTCTACCTGGAGTGTACTTAGAATCTACCTGGAGTCTACCTTGAATCTATCTGGAGTCTACCTGGAGTTTACCTGGAGTCTACCTAGAATCTACCTGGAGTCTACCTGGAGTCTACCTAGAATCTACCTGGAGTCTACCTAGAATCTACCTGGAGTCTATCTGGAGTCTACCTGGAGTCTACCTGGAGTCTACCTAGAATCTACCTGGAGTCTACCTAGAATCTACCTGGAGTCTACCTGGAGTCTACCTAGAATCTACCTGGAGTCTACCTAGAATCTACCTGGAGTCTACCTGGAGTCTACCTAGAATCTACCTGGAGTCTACCTAGAATCTACTTGGATTCTACCTTGAATCTACCTGGAGTCTACCTGGAGTTTACCTGGAGTCTACCTAGAATCTACCTGGAGTCTACCTGGAGTCTACCTAGAATCTACCTGGAGTCTACCTAGAATCTACCTGGAGTCTATCTGGAGTCTACCTGGAGTCTACCTGGAGTCTACCTGGAGTCTACCTAGAATCTACCTGGAGTCTACCTAGAATCTACCTGGAGTCTACCTTGAATCTACCTGGAGTCTACCTGGAGTTTACCTGGAGTCTACCTAGAATCTACCTGGAGTCTACCTGGAGTCTACCTAGAATCTACCTGGAGTCTACCTAGAATCTACCTGGAGTCTATCTGGAGTCTACCTGGAGTCTACCTAGAATCTACCTGGAGTCTACCTAGAATCTACCTGGAGTCTACCTGGAGTCTACCTAGAATCTACCTGGAGTCTACCTAGAATCTACCTGGAGTCTACCTGGAGTCTACCTAGAATCTACCTGGAGTCTACCTAGAATCTACTTGGAGTCTACCTGGAGTCTACCTAGAATCTACCTGGAGTCTACCTGGAGTCTACCTAGAATCTACCTGGAGTCTACCTAGAATCTACTTGGAGTCTACCTGGAGTCTACCTAGAATCTACCTGGAGTCTACCTGGAGTCTACCTAGAATCTACCTGGAGTCTACCTAGAATCTGCCTGGAGTCTACCTGGAGTCTACCTAGAATCTACCTGGAGTCTACCTGGAGTCTACCTAGAATCTACCTGGAGTCTACCTAGAATCTACTTGGATTCTACCTTGAATCTACCTGGAGTCTACCTGGAGTTTACCTGGAGTCTACCTAGAATCTACCTGGAGTCTACCTGGAGTCTACCTAGAATCTACCTGGAGTCTACCTAGAATCTACCTGGAGTCTATCTGGAGTCTACCTGGAGTCTACCTGGAGTCTACCTGGAGTCTACCTAGAATCTACCTGGAGTCTACCTAGAATCTACCTGGAGTCTACCTTGAATCTACCTGGAGTCTACCTGGAGTTTACCTGGAGTCTACCTAGAATCTACCTGGAGTCTACCTGGAGTCTACCTAGAATCTACCTGGAGTCTACCTAGAATCTACCTGGAGTCTATCTGGAGTCTACCTGGAGTCTACCTAGAATCTACCTGGAGTCTACCTAGAATCTACCTGGAGTCTACCTGGAGTCTACCTAGAATCTACCTGGAGTCTACCTGGAGTCTACCTAGAATCTACCTGGAGTCTACCTAGAATCTACCTGGAGTCTACCTGGAGTCTACCTAGAATCTACCTGGAGTCTACCTAGAATCTACTTGGAGTCTACCTGGAGTCTACCTAGAATCTACCTGGAGTCTACCTGGAGTCTACCTAGAATCTACCTGGAGTCTACCTAGAATCTACTTGGAGTCTACCTGGAGTCTACCTAGAATCTACCTGGAGTCTACCTGGAGTCTACCTAGAATCTACCTGGAGTCTACCTAGAATCTGCCTGGAGTCTACCTGGAGTCTACCTAGAATCTACCTGGAGTCTACCTGGAGTCTACCTAGAATCTACCTGGAGTCTACCTAGAATCTACTTGGATTCTACCTTGAATCTACCTGGAGTCTACCTGGAGTTTACCTGGAGTCTACCTAGAATCTACCTGGAGTCTACCTGGAGTCTACCTAGAATCTACCTGGAGTCTACCTAGAATCTACCTGGAGTCTATCTGGAGTCTACCTGGAGTCTACCTGGAGTCTACCTGGAGTCTACCTAGAATCTACCTGGAGTCTACCTAGAATCTACCTGGAGTCTACCTTGAATCTACCTGGAGTCTACCTGGAGTTTACCTGGAGTCTACCTAGAATCTACCTGGAGTCTACCTGGAGTCTACCTAGAATCTACCTGGAGTCTACCTAGAATCTACCTGGAGTCTATCTGGAGTCTACCTGGAGTCTACCTAGAATCTACCTGGAGTCTACCTAGAATCTACCTGGAGTCTACCTGGAGTCTACCAGAATCTACCTGCAGTCTACCTAGAATCTACCTGGAGTCTACCTGGAGTCTACCTAGAATCTACCTGGAGTCTACCTAGAATCTACTTGGAGTCTACCTGGAGTCTACCTAGAATCTACCTGGAGTCTACCTGGAGTCTACCTAGAATCTACCTGGAGTCTACCTAGAATCTGCCTGGAGTCTACCTGGAGTCTACCTAGAATCTACCTAGAGTCTACCTAGAATCTACCTGGAGTCTACCTGGAGTCTACCTAGAATCTACCTGGAGTCTACCTAGAATCTACCTGGAGTCTACCTGGAGTCTACCTAGAATCTACCTGGAGTCTACCAAGAATCTACCTGGAGTCTACCTGGAGTCTACCTGGAGTCTACCTAGAATCTACCTGGACTCTACCTAGAATCTACCTGGAGTGTACGTTGAGTCTACCTAGAATCTACCTGGAGTCTATCTGGAGTCTACCTAGAATCTACCTGGAGTCTACCTAGAATCTACCTGGAGTCTACCTGGAGTCTACCTAGAATCTACCTGGAGTCTACCTAGAATCTACCTGGAGTCTACCTGGAGTCTACCTAGAATCTACCTGGAGTCTACCTAGAATCTACCTGGAGTCTACCTGGAGTCTACCTAGAATCTACCTGGAGTCTACCAAGAATCTACCTGGAGTCTACCTGGAGTCTACCTGGAGTCTACCTGGAGTCTACCTAGAATCTACCTGGACTCTACCTAGAATCCACCTGGAGTCTACCTTGAGTCTACCTAGAATCTACCTGGAGTCTACCTAGAATCTACCTGGAGTCTACCTGGAGTCTACCTAGAATCTACCTGGAGTCTACCTAGAATCTACCTGGAGTCTACCTGGAGTCTACCTAGAATCTACCTGGAGTCTACCTAGAATCTACCTGGAGTCTACCTGGAGTCTACTTGGAGTCTACCTGGAGTCTACCTGGAATCTACCTGGAGTAGATCTACCTGGAGGGTATTCCGGGGATCAACGCCCCCCGCGGCTCAGTCCACGACCAGGCCTCCCGGTGGATCAGGTCCTGATCAACCAGGCTGTTGCTGTATGCTATATATGCTGTGCATATACACTAAAAGGTGTGTATGACTCAGTATATATGTATCAAGAATGTGTATATTTCGGAGAATATATACAAGTGTATCTACTTCTGAAATAGTAATAATAATAACAATAGTAATAATAATAACAATAGTAATAATAATAATAATAATAATAATATTAGTAGTAGTAGTAGTAGTAGTTGTAGTAGTAGTGGTAGTAATAGTAGCAGTAGTAGTAGTAATAGCAGTAGTAATAATAGCAGCAGTAGTAGCAGGTAACTCAGGAACACGTCAAGAGTCGGGGTCACCTAACTAACAGTAACTCCAGCAACGCTGTAGTTACTAATTACTTGGCTAATGAGGATTTTCTCAAACATCCCATTATAATCCAGTAAGTACGACAGGTGCGAGACCTGGAGTTACTATCACCCTGGAAATCACCTTGTGAGAACGTGAGAAGGAACACTGCACCAGGCCTACTGACCCATGAGGAGCAGGTTCATGTCCCCCCCCCCGGATTAGCCCAATGACCCACTCAGTCTGGTCACCTCCACTCAAGGAAGGAGCACGGCACCAGACCCAGCAGCACCAGCTAGTCAGGTTCAACTCACACCCACCCATACCCACTCATGTATTTATCTAACCTATTTTTAAAACTACACAACGTTTTAGCCTCAATAACTGTACTCGGGAGTTTGTTCCACTCATTCACAACTCTATTACCAAACCAGTACTTTCCTATATCCTTCCTGAATCTGATTTTTTCCAACTTGAAACCATTGCTACGAGTCCTGTCTTGGCTGGAAATTTTCAGCACACTATTTACATCCCCTTTATTTATTCCTGTTTTCTATTTATACACCTCGATCATATCCCCCCTAATTCTACGCCTTTCTAGAGAGTGCAGATTCAGGGCCTCAGTCTATCCTCATAGGGAAGATTTCTGATACATGGGATCATCTTTGTCATCCTCCTCTGTACGTTTTCCAGAGCATTTATATCCATTCTGTAATACGGTGACCAGAACTGAGCAGCATAGTCTAAATGAGGCCTAACCAAGGATATATAGATTTGAAGAACAACCTGGGGACTTCTATTATTTATACTTCTAGATATGAAGCTAAGAATTCTGTTAGCTTTATTGCGAACACTAATGCACTGTTGTCTTGGTTTTAGATTACTGCTAACCAGAACTCCTAAATCCTTTTCGCAATCAGTAGTATTAAGATCTACATTATTTAATTTATATGTGGCATGGTTATTGTCCTGTCCAACATTTAGAACTTTGCATTTGTCTATATTAAACTGCATCTGCCACTTCTCCGACCATTGCATCAGTCTATTCAAATCATCCTGGAGTGCTCTCCTGTCATGTTGTTCCAATCAATTTGTCTAAAGTTAAAATCTCCCATTATCACAATATTTTCATATCTAGACGCCTTATGAATTTCGTCCCATAACAGCTTACTGCACTCCCTATCAAGGTTTGGGGGCCTATAAATCACACCCAGAATTAATTATTCTCTCCATCCCTTTAATGTTGGATACCGTGATGCCGGTAAAGGATTTTGGATCCAAGGAACTGAAGCTATTCTCTCCTTGGGATCAAATAGGACTGCCTTCCATACTTCAGGCGTTGTGTAACCCTACCTAGCGTGGTACTTATCCACTTATCCACCTATCCACTTATCCACACATGTAATAATTTGCTCTCTTTGTATTGCTGGTTGCATGCAACGAGACGTATATCGTTCAGTGAACTGGTGAAACAGAGCGATAGTTACGTTTTCCTAATGGCAGTAAACGGTCACGATAGACAGGAGAAGAGAGGAGTTGATGACCATATGGGAGCGATTTATGGTAGAAAATTGTGTGTGTGTGTGTGTGTGTGTGTGTGTGTGTGTGTGTGTGTGTGTGTGGTAATGGATTGAAAATACAGGTAATTTTGACACGAATCTAAGGTGATCACGTTAGAAAGACTATAATCTCCCCCCCCCATCATCACCACAGACATGATTGACGACCGCAGACTCAACATCAACCTCGACGTGACTGACCCCCCAAGACTCAACATCAACCTCACCCCACCACCACAGACATGACTGACCCCCAAGACTCAACATTAACCTCACGATAATCAAGTACTGTGGAATACACTATCACGACAATCAGGTACTGTGGAATACAATATCACGACAATCAGATATTAAAGGACCACGATCAGTGCCCCATACCAATCAGTGTATTGGCTAAGCAGTTTTTCCAATGCACTGTGTATACTGACCTCGCTGTAGGGCCCTCCTGTGAGTAGGTAGTGACCTGTAGGGCCCCTCCTGTGAGTAGATAGGGACTTGTATGACCCCTCCTATGAGTAGGTCGGGACCTGAGGGCCCTCCTGTGAGCAAGTAGGGACTGTAGGGCCCTCGATGTGAGTAGGTAGGGACCTAAGGGGCCCACTCTGTGATTAGGGGTCATCTTTGGATCAGTAAAGGGTCAGTGAGACGAGTACCCTAGCAGTCAGCTAGCAGTCAGCTAGCAGTCAGCTAGCAGTCAGCTAGCAGTCAACTAGCAGTCATCTAGTATCCGTTCATCTATCTAATAGCCAGATCACAAGTCAATGAATGAACTAGGAAAGCACCTAGGATTTCATCCGTCTATCGAAGCTAAAATCCTCCCATTAATCCACATCTATCTACCCAAAAGCCATCCACTCATTGCAATCAAAGATAACCACCAACCAATGAATCTACCCAACAAACATACGTTGGCCCAACCAAACCAAACCACCAAATTATCCAACCCCCGAGTCATCCAGCCAATCCATCCACCTCGAACCAACGCAACCACATCCATTCGACCAACGAAGCATCCATGCAACAATCCACCATCACGTCAACCCCAACAACAACCCAAACAAGCAAACAACAACTTAATCCACTAGGGTCATAGAGCACTGCATCCCGTTTAGTACCGCACGTTCTAACTGGAAAAGAGGTTTGGTTGGCGCTGCCTTCCTGACGCCTGGAAAGCCTGGAATGTTGATGCTTGCTAAGTGGAAATCGTTCTCCATTCGCTGGAGTTCGCCTTCTCTGTGTATGTCAGGGGGAATTGCAAACCGGCTTTGGTGTTGCAAAATCGTTCTTTGGGTAAGAATATCCCAGCCTGGGGTGATTGGCTGTTGTGTTTGACACCGAGGCATAGCGTGACGGAGGTAGTCTTTATTTGCAGGCTTTCTGGCTGTCTGTAGAGCTTTATCAAGTTGTCTGCCCCGTGTGTAGAGCTTTATCAGGTTATCTCCGCTCTGTGTAGAGCTTTATCACGGCATGCTTCACTCAGTATAGAGCTTTACTAAGGCATGTTTGACTCAGTGTAGAGTGTCCATTGACAAGTGCCTTTAACAACCGGTACCTTACAAACACACACTCCCTCGTTTCTTACACACACACACACACACACACACACACACACACACACACACACACACACACACACACACACACACACACACACACACACAAACACACCCACACACACACACACACACACACACACACACACACACACACACACACACACACACACACACACACTACACAAATCTCTTTACAAATGCCTCCACACAAAAGATCTCTCCAGGCATAACACAAAGCCTCCTCAAGTGCATTTGCATAATGTTTTTGAGATATATCAAGACACGCGATTCATCCTTTTCCCCCTGCTGATATTAAAGTCCCAATGACTTCGCAATCCCTATGGCTTACCGCCACATTCTCTTACCAATCGAGTAGGGGGAATCAAATCCTTTGTTCCCGATGTTAGTCTTGGCGACAACACACGGGAGAAGAGACGATCAAATCCTGTTCAGGCAGGAGAATTATGTTAAGGGAGAAGTAGCTGTGTTTACTGAAGCTACGAGCTGTGTTGTTGTGTATGACTTGTATAGTTGGTGGTGGTATAACTGGTGTTGTAACTGCAGGTGTTGTAACTGCAGGTGTTGTAACTGCTGGTGGTATGGTTGCTGGTGTTGTAACTGCTGGTGGTATGATTGCTGGTGTTGTAACTGCTGTTGTTATAACTGATATATATATATATATATATATATATATATATATATATATATATATATATATATATATATATATATATATAGATAGATAGATAGATAGATAGTGTTGTTTACCACCCTCTTTTCCTGCTACGATCACTGTGTTCACTCTGACAGGCCTCCCTCCCTCCCCTCTCTCTCTCTCTCTCTCTCTCTCTGTCTGTCTGTGTCTCTCTCTCTCTCTCTCTCTCTCTCTCTCTCTCTCTCTCTCTCTCTCTCTCTCTCTCTCTCTCTCTCTCTCTCTCTCTCTCTCTCTCTCTCTCTCTCTCTTCTCTCTTGTTGCATGTCGTCACTGCTGATGCATTAACTCTCAGATCACACACGCTGAGATGAAAGATACTGTATAAGGAGCAGTTCTTTGAGTGTAGTTTCTTCTAGACTTTTGCCTCTTATTTTCTTCGAGATTTTTATTTCTGGAAAAAGATGAGATTTATTAACCTTTAATTTTTTTGTAATTCATTGACCGTCTCTAAGTAAGTAAAGTTAGAAAATAGTGTTATCGCTACTAGTCATTTTTCTTGTTAAGTTTGCATATCTCAAAGTCAAAAATCCCCACTCAAGCAGACACTGTGTATCCTATTTGTGGAACCGTTTAAGTCACTGGGAATGTAGATAAATGGTTCAGAGAACCGACAACCGAGAACGGACTCCAGGTTGAGGGACTGATTACCTCCAACTCCTTCTGCTCTTCACCATTCTTCTTTGTAGAGGACTGATGAAGCTGTGGCAAAACGTTTCCTCAGTAAAAATACCCAAGTTTTGCACATGCGTCTAATTTATCAAATCACTGGGAATCTCCTTCGTATCCCCTTTTCAGTCCTTCCTGGAACATCTTGTTCCCTCCTTCGTCCTTCCCAAGATTTATATACGATCCTGGTCCTTCGTATCCCCTTTTCAGTCCTTCCTGGAACATCTTGTTCCCTCCTTCGCCCTTCCCAAGATTTATATACGATCCTGGTCCTTCGTATCCCCTTTTCAGTCCTTCCTGGAACATCTTGTTCCCTCCTTCGCCCTTCCCAAGATTTATATACGATCCTGGTCCTTCGTATCCCCTTTTCAATCCTTCCTGGAACATCTTGTTCCCTCCTTCGTCCTTCTCAAGATTTATATACGATCCTGGTCATCTTAAGAGTTCAGTCCTTCTCTCTGAATTATATCTTTCTTAACCCACTACCATCATCTCAGCACAAAATCCACATCCTACACTGCTCGCGCACAGAATCTCCACTGGCTCTAGCCTCCTCCTCGCTGCAACGTTGAAATCCCATGCTTCACACTCACGTAAAAGTGGTTGCCACCTCAGCACTACATCTACCTTTTTCTCCAATTCCTCCAAACTCCTTCAATTCTGATTTTCCATATTTACTGTCTATACACTGTTGGTACCCTCATTATTTTGCCCTTTTCAGTGCTCACTTTTAATTTCCTTCTTTTACACACTCCACCAGCAACTTTTACAACTTCCACAGAAAATGGCATCATCAGCAAATAGCAAAAGAGAAAACGCCAACTTAACATCAAGTTCATCATCTCTCAATCGTACACATTTATCTCTCCTTACACACCATAACCTGAGACTCACCATTGGCAATAAAACCCTTTACTGTCCAAAATAATCTACCTTATATACAAAAAAAGTGGTTGGTAATATCTGAGTTTTGACGGCGGCCGTGCGACGATGCCTGAGTCAAAGTCAACAGGCCTCGAGACAAGCTTGCCTTATAAAACCTTCTCCAGGAACTATTATTGAATTTTCAACAACTGAACAAACCAATGAGAAATTCTCTCTTTTCC
Organism: Cherax quadricarinatus; assembly: GCF_038502225.1. NCBI lineage: Eukaryota > Metazoa > Arthropoda > Malacostraca > Decapoda > Parastacidae > Cherax > Cherax quadricarinatus. The sequence continues at coordinate 14,327,812 of NC_091376.1, forward strand.
TCTCCACTTTTATATTGATAATTTAATTTCCGGACAGAGAGAGAGAGAGAGAAAGAGAGAGAGAGAGAGAGAGAGAGAGAGAGAGAGAGAGAGAGAGAGAGAGAGAGAGAGAGAGAGAGAGAGAGAGAGAGAGAGAGAGAGAGAGAGAGAGAGAGAGAGAGAGAGAGAGAGAGAGAGAGAGAGAGAGAGAGAGAGAGAGAGAGAGAGAGAGAGAGAGAGAGAGAGAGAGAGAGAGAGAGAGAGAAGGCAGCTTGAAGAGGGGAAAGAAAAGGGGTGAAAGAGAATGGTATGAGGGGTAGAAGGGGAGACAAATGAGAGGTGACAGCAGTGGTTGCCCACTACTGGTGTTCCAGCAACACCTTCCACCTGGGTTTTATTACCCCTGGAATTAAGTAACTCATAAATTCATTATATGTGATATATTGCTGGGGCGAATGTGTCTTGTGAGGCGAGGGAGTATTGTGGTGTGTGTGTGTGTGTGTGTGTGTGTGTGTGTGTGTGTGTGTGTGTGTGTGTGTGTGTGTGTGTGTACTTTATTTGTGGTTACAGGGGCCGAGTCAGAGCTCCTGGTACCGCCAGGAGTGTGTACTCACCTATTTGCCCACTTATTTGTGGTTGCAGTGGTCGAGTCATGGCTCCTGACCCCGCCTCTTCGCTGGTCACTACTATTCACTACTATTCAGAGAAGCTGCGGCAGGTGTCAACCTGCGCTGCGCTATTCTCGGGGAAAACGTCCCCTCACTCCTTCAGTTGCTGCCTTGCAACATTGCACAGCTCCTGATGACGCACCGAGAAGTGTGAAAGTACTTGAACTAAAGATATAGTATATCAATAACAACACTGCGCTAGCCAAGGATTCGAACCCATGTTGTACTGACCCACCATTGTGAGCGAGAGCCACACGACGCCTTAACCCACAGGACCACCCAATCCTACAAGAACCAAGCACCCAGCCAAGCTAGGTGTGTTACTCTTGGTCCAAGGACATACTTTAGTGTGGGAACTTCTAAACTAATTTCATTCTCATCCCTGTTTGGTGTACTAGTAGTATTGGATAGTCTTGTGGGTTAAGGCGTCACGTGCTTCTAGCTTACAATAGCGGGCCAGTACAACATGGGTTCGAATCCTTGGCTAGCGCAGTGATGTTATTGATCCATACCATATGTCCGTGGTTATAATTATATATATATATATATATATATATATATATATATATATATATATATATATATATATATATATATATATATATATATATATATATATATATATACACACACCAATGTTTATAAGCTATAACTAAACCGAATTAATTATATTTATAGAATGCACTGGTTTAAACAAGAAAATTTCAGTTTGTTTCGACACTGAGTTACTCCGGTTAATTCTACTTTATGTTCATTTAGGATTATCCACGGATAGTAAGAGCAATTACAGCGCTTCACCTTTGTGTTTAATTATGCTGTTTGTGTATGGGGGAAGTTTTTATATCCGGAGTTCGTACAGTAGTGGTATTCAGTCAAGTGGTCCAGTTAGATAGTGCACAAGCCGGAATTATGACCTGGTAAGCGGAGTTTGCCTTCGTTCGGGAGGTATGATTAAGTCATGTTTCACTCTGTGTAGAGCTGTATCATGTTTCACTCTGTGTAGAGCTGTATCATGTTTCACTCTGTGTAGAGCTGTATCAGTGGTCAGTCGTCACGTGAGGTCACAGACCCTGAGCTGCCTTGGGGATTAGTGTGGACGGTTACAAAGCATGGCTTGCTTCTGCAGTGTTTTAAAAATTGAGGTTGGAGAGTTGAAGGAGGAGGTCTTGCTTCTCCAGGAGGAGATTAGGAGGCTGAAGGTCCACCTCAATGGGTCTGGGAGAGAGTGTGAGGTGGCTGGAGTTGTGGGGAATGAGGCTTCTAGCAGCGAGGTGCAGTCTGTCTCTCGCTGTGAGGAGGCTGTAGTTGGGGAGGCAGCAACGGCTACCAGCAGTGAGGTGCAGCCCAGCACCTGCTACAAGTGGCGAGTAGTTCACAGTAATGGAAGGCGCATCAGAGTAAGGAAAGTTAAGAGTGAAGATCTGAAGGTAGGAAATCGCTTCTCTGTTCTTCAGGATGAATGTACTTCAGTGGCCAGTGAAGGTAAGGGTACTACTGCCCCTGCTAATGGAGGTAAGCGCATTCTTGTGGTTGGTGACTCTCAGGTAAGATACGTTGACCGTGCTTTTTGTAATAGGAATAAGAAGATGAGAGATAGAGTGTGCTTCCCTGGAGCTGGTGTTGGGGACATTGTCAACAGGCTGGATAATATCATGTCAGGTAATGGGAGCAAGCCCATTATCTGTCTCAGTGCTGGTGGAAATGATATTGGGAAGGGTAGGAGAGAAGAGCTGCTAGATAAGTACAGGTCAGCTATAGATTTCATTAAGTCTAAGGGAGGGATCCCAATCATATGTAGCATCTTGCCTAGAAGGGGAGTAGGAAATGAATGGTTGTCTAGGGCAATTGGTGTAAATTGCTGGCTAGACAGATACTGCAAGGAACTTGCAATCCCATTCATTGACAACTGGAACAACTTTTATGGCAAACATGATATGTATGCAAGGGATGGGGTACATCTCTCTGGGGCTGGGGTGGTAGCACTTGCAGACTCGATTGAGAAGGCCATTGGTGAAATGCCTATGATTTTAAACTGATGGAAGATAGAGGTATGGGTGTGTGTGGGAAACAAGCAGGTTGCAACACTAGGGTTGGAAACAGTAAATGTATAAAAGGCATTCAGCATGAAGTTATAAATAAAGACAATAGATCATGTCAGCAAACAAAGGGGGACAGCAGAGGGCAGCAAGGGACTAGCTCCCTTAAGGTTTACTATACTAATAGCAGGAGTGTAAGAAATAAGATAGATGAGCTAAGATTAATTGCAAGTGCAGGAGACATAGATATTATTGCTATAACAGAGACCTGGCTCAATCTGAAAGATAGAGAGATGCCCTCTGAATGTCACATACAAGGCTATAAATTATTCCACACTGACAGGGTCAACAGGAAAGGTGGTGGAGTAGCGATGTATGTCAGAGACAATTTAAATTGTTGTGTTAGACAAGATATTAAATTAGAAGCGTCAGCCACTGAATCTGTTTGGTTACAGCTTCTCGAGGGCCGAGAAAAACTAATTTTGGGTGTGATTTACAGGGCCCCAAATCTTGATAGGGAGTGCAGTAAACTTCTATGGGACGAAATTCGTAAGGCATCTACATACGAAAATGTTGTGCTAATGGGAGATTTCAACTATAGACAGATTGACTGGAGCAATTTGACAGGAAATTTAGAGTCAGGTGACTTTCTTGATACGATCCAGGATTGTTTTTTAAAACAGTTTGTGACAGAGCCAACTAGGGGAAATAACCTCCTTGACTTGGTTCTTGCCAGTAGGGAAACACTAATTAATAATCTTGAGGTTAATGATGAGCTTGGGGAAAGTGATCACAAATCACTCAGTTTTAATATATCATGGAATTCCCCTAATAATGGCAATCAAGTCTCCGTCCCTGACTTTCGCTTGGCTGATTTCATAGGACTGAAAAATTACTTAGGTGGGCTGAACTGGAATGACCTGACTAAGGGTCAGGTAGGTGGTGATGGTTGCCGATATGATGCTTTCCAGGGCATAGTTCTAGCTGCTCAGTCAAATTATGTTCCAAATAGGGAAATCAGATCAAACAAAAATGATCCTAAATGGATGAACAATAGATTAAAATATCTGATTGGTCAAAAGAGAGGCATATATAGGCAAATCAAAAGAGGAGAGGGGCAATTGAGAAATCGATATATTCAGTTAAAGAGAGAAATTAAAAAGGGAATTAGAAAAGCAAAAAGAGATTATGAGGTTAAAGTTGCAAGAGAATCGAAGACTAACCCAAAAGGATTCTTTCAGGTATACAGAAGTAAGATCAGGGACAAGATAGGCCCACTCAAAAGTTCCTCGGGTCAGCTCACTGACAGTGATAAGGAAATGTGTAGAATTTTTAACACATACTTCCTCTCAGTTTTTACACAGGAGGATACCAGCGATATTCCAGTAATGATAAATTATGTAGAACAGGACGATAATAAACTGTGTACTATTAGGGTCACAAGTGACATGGTCCTTAGGCAAATAGATAAATTAAAACCTAACAAATCCCCAGGCCCTGATGAACTGTATGCAAGGGTTCTAAAGGAATGTAAAGAGGAGCTTAGCACACCTTTGGCTAATCTTTTCAACATATCACTACAAACTGGCATGGTGCCAGATAAGTGGAAAATGGCAAATGTGATACCTATTTTCAAAACAGGTGACAGGTCCTTAGCTTCGAACTATAGACCAATAAGCCTAACCTCCATAGTGGGAAAATTTATGGAATCAATAATTGCCGAGGCAGTTCGTAGCCACCTTGAAAAGCATAAATTAATCAACGAATCTCAGCATGGTTTTACAAAGGGGCGTTCCTGCCTTACGAATTTATTAACTTTTTTCACTAAGGTATTTGAGGAGGTAGATCATGGTAATGAATATGATATTGTGTATATGGACTTCAGTAAGGCTTTTGACAGGGTCCCACATCAGAGACTATTGAGGAAAATTAAAGCACATGGAATAGGAGGAGAAATTTTTTCCTGGATAGAGGCATGGTTGACAAATAGGCAGCAGAGAGTTTGCATAAATGGGGAGAAATCAGAGTGGGGAAGTGTCACGAGCGGTGTTCCACAGGGGTCAGTGTTGGGCCCCCTGCTGTTCACAATCTACATAAACGACATAGATGAGGGCATAAAGAGCGACATCGGCAAGTTTGCCGATGACACCAAAATAGGCCGTCGAATTCATTCTGACGAGGACATTCGAGCACTCCAGGAAGATTTGAATAGACTGATGCAGTGGTCGGAGAAGTGGCAGATGCAGTTTAATATAGACAAATGCAAAGTTCTAAATGTTGGACAGGACAATAACCATGCCACATATAAACTAAATAATGTAGATCTTAATATTACGGATTGCGAAAAAGATTTAGGAGTTCTGGTTAGCAGTAATCTGAAACCAAGACAACAGTGCATAAGTGTTCGCAATAAAGCTAATAGAATCCTTGGCTTCATATCAAGAAGCATAAATAATAGGAGTCCTCAGGTTGTTCTTCAACTCTATACATCCTTGGTTAGGCCTCATTTAGATTATGCTGCACAGTTTTGGTCACCTTATTACAGAATGGATATAAATTCTCTGGAAAATGTACAAAGGAGGATGACAAAGTTGATCCCATGTATCAGAAACCTTCCCTATGAGGATAGACTAAGGGCCCTGAATCTGCACTCTCTAGAAAGACGTAGAATTAGGGGGGATATGATTGAGGTGTATAAATGGAAGACAGGAATAAATAAAGGGGATGTAAATAGTGTGCTGAAAATATCTAGCCTAGACAGGACTCGCAGCAATGGTTTTAAGTTGGAAAAATTCAGATTCAGGAAGGATATAGGAAAGTACTGGTTTGGTAATAGAGTTGTGGATGAGTGGAACAAACTCCCAAGTACCGTTATAGAGGCCAGAACGTTGTGTAGCTTTAAAAATAGGTTGGATAAATACATGAGTGGATGTGGGTGGGTGTGAGTTAGACCTGATAGCTTGTGCTACCAGGTCGGTTGCCGTGTTCCTCCCTTAAGTCAATGTGACCTGACCTGACTAGGTTGGGTGCATTGGCTTAAGCCGGTAGGAGACTTGGACCTGCCTCGCATGGGCCAGTAGGCCTTCTGCAGTGTTCCTTCGTTCTTATGTTCTTATGTTCTTATGTTTCACTCTGTGTAGAGCTGTATCATGTTTCACTCTGTGTAGAGCTGTATCATGTTTCACTCTGTGTAGAGCTGTATCATGTTTCACTCTGTGTAGAGCTGTATCATGTTTCACTCTGTGTAGAGCTGTATCATGTTTCACTCTGTGTAGAGCTGTATCATGTTTCACTCTGTGTAGAGCTGTATCATGTTTCACTCTGTGTAGAGCTGTATCATGTTTCACTCTGTGTAGAGCTTTATCATGTTTCACTCTGTGTAGAGCTGTATCATGTTTCACTCTGTGTAGAGCTTTATCATGTTTCACTCTGTGTAGAGCTGTATCATGTTTCACTCTGTGTAGAGCTGTATCATGTTTCACTGTGTAGAACTGTATCATGTTTCACTCTGTGTAGAGCTGTATCATGTTTCACTCTGTGTAGAGCTGTATCATGTTTCACTCTGTGTAGAGCTGTATCATGTTTCACTCTGTGTAGAGCTGTATCATGTTTCACTCTGTGTAGAGCTTTATCATGTTTCACTCTGTGTAGAGCTGTATCATGTTTCACTCTGTGTAGAGCTTTATCATGTTTCACTCTGTGTAGAGCTGTATCATGTTTCACTCTGTGTAGAGCTGTATCATGTTTCACTCTGTGTAGAACTGTATCATGTTTCACTCTGTGTAGAGCTGTATCATGTTTCACTCTGTGTAGAGCTGTATCATGTTTCACTCTGTGTAGAGCTGTATCATGTTTCACTCTGTGTAGAGCTGTATCATGTTTCACTCTGTGTAGAGCTGTATCATGTTTCACTCTGTGTACAGCTGTATCATATTTCACTCTGTGTAGAGCTTTATCATGTTTCACTCTGTGTAGAGCTTTATCATGTTGCACTCTTTGTAGAGCTTTATCATGTTTCACTCTGTGTAGAGGTTTATCATGTTTCACTCTGTGTAGAGCTTTATCAAGTCATGTTCACTCTGTGTAGAGCTGCATCATGTTTCACTCTGTGTAGAGTTTTATCATGTTTCACTCTGTGTAGAGCTTTATCATGTTTCACTCTGTGTAGAGCTTTATAAAGTCATGTTCACTCTGTGTAGAGCTGAATCATGTTTCACTCCGTGTAGAGCTTTATCATGTTCCACTCTGTGTAGAGCTTTATCAAGTCATGTTTCACTCTGTTTAGAGCTTTATCATGTTTCACTTTGTGTAGCGCTTTATCATGCTTCACTCTGTGTAGAGCTTTATCAAGTCATGTTCACTCTGTGTAGAGCTTTATCATGTTGCACTCTGTGTAGAGCTGAATCATGCTTCACTCTGTAGAGCTTTATCAAGTCATGTTTCACTCTGTGCAGAGCTTTGTCAACATTATTATTATTATTATTATTATTATTATTATTATTATTATTATCATTAAGTCATCTATCTATCGTAATCTCCCACAATCCCGATTTAAAGGACCATCTACTATCCTCAGAAGACCGTGAAGATTTCACCTCACGTACGGAAGACCATTTCCCAAGACGGTCCAGGACCTCTCAGGAACGAAGATTGCCTTCCCTTGGGTCGTGACCAGCCAGACCATAACTGATCCAGACCATTTAAGACTGTCAGGAGGGGGCTCTTGATGCCAGGAAATAGAGCTGCTCTCTTGAAGGTAATTTTGATGTGCATTTTAAATAATAATAATAATAATAATAATAATAATAATAATAATAATAATAATAATTATTATTATTATTTTTGTGTTCCATGAATTGTGTTTTAGGAATCGTGTTTTAGGAACTGTTTTAGGAAATGTGTTTTAGGATTTGACGTGCTGTTGGAGTGTGAGCAAGGTAACACATACAATAGGGCTCAGGGAAACCGGTTAGCCGGACTCGAGTCCTGGAAGTGGTAAGCTTCAGTGCCTGTACTCTGAGTGAGAGAGGATATTGCAGTTCAGAGAGCCTATCAGGCAAGACAGCGATTGAATAAATGACGGTGAATACGTTTTCTCTTTCTGAGGGGTTAGCCTATCTCTGTGGGAGACGGCTGGTGTGAAACACATATACACAGAGAGAATATCTGGAGTGAGTTCCGGGGGTCAACGCCCCCGCGGCCCGGTCTGTGACCAGGCCTCCTTAGGTCAGTGTCCCAGGATGCGACCCACACCAGTCGACTAACACCCAGGTACCCATTTTACTGATGGGGAACCTAGACAACAGGTGGAAAGAAACACGTCCAATGTTTCTACTCTGGCTGGGAATCGAACCCAGGCCCTCACCGTGTGAAGCGAGAGCGTTAACCACCAGGCCACCAGAGCCACCACTGTGTCCACTCCCAGCATACATAAGGGGGATTACCAATAGACACTTGGAGTATGCCTGGAGCATACCTTCAGGTATACTCCAGGTAAACAGTCATCAAGAAGAGAAAGGTAGAGGATTGCGGGAGAGGGAGAATAGTAAGAGGGAGAAGGGGCATAATGAAAAGGGAAAGAAGGGGAGGGTTAAAAGGGAGGTAAAAGGAAGGGAAGGGAGACGGGACATGAATGCTTTGAAATGTAAATTTCCTGAAGTGAAAGAGAGGAAATTCCCTCTTCTTTGAAGTTTGTTTATATTCTTGATGTGAGACACTCCTTTCACCCCTTCCTTCCCTCTCCTTTCTTCCCTCCCTCCTTTGCTTCCTTCTCGTTGTTTTCTTCTTCCATCTCCCCTTCCTTTCCTTCAGTTTCCTTCCTCTCTCTTTCTCTGGAAACAGCAATAAAAACTTTACTCTTCTCTTACATTGATAAAGACAAAAAAAAAAAAAAGCAATCATCCACCAAAGGAATCTCACATAGGGATCCTCAGAGTCCTCACGTTGGGGGGCCCCCAGGGCCCTTACGTAAAGGTCTCCAGGGCTCTTATGTTAAGATCCCCGGGGCCTTCAGGAAAGGTCCTCAGGGCACTTACGTTAAGATCCCCAGGGCCCTCACGTTAAGTCCTCAGGACCTTACGTTAAACTCCTCAGGGCCCTTACGTTAAAATTCCAGGGCCCTCACGTTAAAGTCCTCAGGACGCTTGCGTAAAAGTCCTCAGGGTCCTTACATTAAGATCACAGGGCCCTCACGTTAATGTCCCCAGGGCTCTTACGTAAAAGTCCTCAGGGCCCTTACATTAACATCCTCAGGGCCTCCATAAAGATGTTGCCACATAAGGGTCCTCAGGGTAATCCTCCTGTCTCATTGTTTACACATTAGTGGCTCCCCATATCAAGCTTCCAAGGCAGGAACCCTAACACCAAGGGCTCCGCTCACATCAGAATTCCCAACATCAAGGCCCAAACAAGCAAGGGAATCTCCCACTCCACCCAAAGACCCAACCCGCAGAAAACTTCTCATACACCCCAATTTTAAATCATAATAAAACTAACTTGATCAAAGTTTTCTCCATTTGGGCCTATGACTGCTAAAAGTTGGTCCAACGCCCAGCTGTCATAAAATTAAAGTTTCAGCGACATTCCTTACCCAGAAACGCTTGAAATTTATCTCTGAATATGCGATGACAGGACCTGCCTGGCTAGGCTTTCCCCAGTCCGACAGTCTTCTTAACTTGTCGCAGGTAGGTAGGTTAGTAGGTAGGTAGGTAGGTAGGTAGGTAGGTAGGTAGGTAGGTAGGTAGGTAGGCAGGTAGGTAGGTAGGTAGGTAGGTAGGAAGATGCTAGTCTATAGCCGTGGCCTGGTAGACAACACTCACCTCGCACACTGAGTGTCCGTGGTTCGATCACTGCAAGGGTGGAAACATTAAGACGTGTTTCCTTAAGGCACCTGCTGTCCCCGTTCACCTAGCAAGCAAGTAGGTACCTGGATGTTACTCAACTGGTGTGGTTGGCATCCTGGGGGACAAGATTGGAGGATCACAATGGAAATAAGTCAAGACAGTTCTCGAGGCCTGGTCACAAACCGGGCCGCGGGGGCGTTGACCCAAAATCCTCTCCAGGTATCTCCAGGTATTCATTACACTAAAATTCAGTACATGGTGATCCCTCAGCAATTTTTTACTACTAATGTTCTGTGGTCGAATACTTCAACTAGCCATTACCTCTCTAATTCTGTCTTCTTGACATACTGTATAGAAATGCCCTGGTTATGCAGAGTATTTCAGGCATCTTAGGTTAATCTTGTCCCCAGGATGCCACCCACACCAATCTTCTTGACAAGGCTGACTGTATTCACAATGATTTCTCTAGATCCGATTGTTTTACCTGGTCCTGTTTGGTAAATATTTGTACAAGACATACAGACTTCCTGTCCAGTTATCATTCGTAATACATAATCTGGGACTCCACAACACTTTCCTGTCTGTCTCGTGAAACCTCCATTTCCCCTTCATCAATAATTTTGCGCTCTCTGGTCTGTCCACTCTGTCTGGTAGCGCCACCAACGTTTTAGTTTCTGTGATTGCTATTGTAACCGGGTTGTCATACCTCTATCTTCCATTAAGTTTGTTTTTATTTTCTATGTGATTTGGTCACTATGTAGAGGACTTTCAGGCATTGTTATTATAACGAATAGAGTTAGAAAGAAAGATATTGAATGCCGTTGTAGGTAAATTTAGAGAGTTGTAAAGGGATTGTCAGTGTGTGTGTGTACTCACCTAGTTGTGGTTGCAGGGGTCGAGTCACAGCTCCTGTGTATGTGTGATATAAACTGACGCTACCCAAACCACTGAGGATATCATTCTTCGTTTTTGTATGGTATGCAATTAATGGTATGAGGAGGAGGAGCTTAATAACACACGAAACACACACACATGAATAACCAAAACCCATGAATGGGGTTAGAGAGGCATTGGTGGATTTAATGTTATGAGGCCGTATTAAAGATTTGCTGCCCAGTTTCCTGAAACACATACACACACACACACATACACACACACACACACACATACACACACACACACACATACACACACACACAGAGCAATAGAGCGATGGTTGACACACTGGCTAGAGTGGCCAGAAGAGCTCATGCATGCAGGGCAAAGCTCCTGATCATGGGTGACTTTAACCACAAGGAGATCGATTGGGAGAACTTGGACCCACATGGGGGCCAAGATACATGGAGGGCTAAGATGATGGAGGTGGTACTGGAAAACTTCATGTGCCAACACGTAAGGGACACTACAAGAGAGAGAGGAG
>NC_091376.1:14348756-14359882 GCF_038502225.1 Cherax quadricarinatus
TACTCGAGGCTGGTGTGGTGCCATGGTGGTTGTGTGTACTCGAGGCAGCGTGGTGCTATGGTGGATGTGTGTACTCGAGGCTGGTGTGGTGCCATGGTGGTTGTGTGTACTCGAGGCTGCGTGGTGCCATGGTGGTTGTGTGTACTCGAGGCAGCGTGGTGCTATGGTGGTTGTGTGTACTCGAGGCTGGTGTTGTGCCATGGTGGTTGTTTGTACTCGAGGCAGCGTGGTGCTATGGTGGTTGTGTGTACTCGAGGCTGGTGTGGTGCTATGGTGGTTGTGTGTACTCGAGGCAGCGTGGTGCTATGGTGGTTGTGTGTACTCGAGGCTGGTGTGGTGCCATGGTGGTTGTGTGTACTCGAGGCTGCGTGGTGCCATGGTGGTTGTGTGTACTCGAGGCTGGTGTGGTGCCATGGTGGTTCTGTGTACTCGAGGCTGCGTGGTGCTATGGTGGTTGTGTGTACTCGAGGCTGCGTGGTGCCATGGTGGTTGTGTGTACTCGAGGCTGCGTGGTGCTATGGTGGTTGTGTGTACTCGAGGCTGCGTGGTGCCATGGTGGTTGTGTGTACTCGAGGCTGCGTGGTGCTATGGTGGTTCTGTGTACTCGAGGCAGCGTGGTGCTATGGTGGTTCTGTGTACTCGAGGCATCGTGGTGCCATGGTGGTTGTGTGTACTCGAGGCAGCGTGGTGCTATGGTGGTTGTGTGTACTCGAGGCTGGTGTGGTGCCATGGTGGTTGTGTGAACTCGAGGCTGGTGTGGTGCCATGGTGGTTGTGTGTACTCGAGGCTGCGTGGTGCTATGGTGGTTCTGTGTACTCGAGGCTGCGTGGTGCCATGGTGGTTGTGTGTACTCGAGGCTGCGTGGGGCCATGGTGGTTGTGTGTACTCGAGGCTGGTGTGGTGGTATGGTGGTTTTATGTACTCGATGCTGGTGTGGTGCCATGGTGGTTGTGTGTACTCGAGGCTGCGTGGTGCCATGGTGGTTGTGTGTACTCGAGGCAGCGTGGTGCTATGGTGGATGTGTGTACTCGAGGCTGGTGTGGTGCCATGGTGGTTGTGTGTACTCGAGGCAGCGTGGTGCTATGGTGGATGTGTGTACTTGAGGCTGGTGTGGTGCAATGGTGGTTGTGTGTACTCGAGGCAGCGTGGTGCTATGGTGGTTGTGTGTACTCGAGGCTGGTGTGGTACCATGGTGGTTGTGTGTACTCGAGGCTGCGTGGTGCCATGGTGGTTGTGTGTACTCGAGGCTGGTGTGGTGCCATGGTGGTTCTGTGTACTCGAGGCTGCGTGGTGCTATGGTGGTTGTGTGTACTCGAGTGTGGTGTGGTGCCATGGTGGTTGTGTGTACTCGAGGCTGCGTGGTGCCATGGTGGTTCTGTGTACTCGAGGCAGCGTGGTGCTATGGTGGTTGTGTGTACTCGAGGCTGGTGTGGTGGGGGGGGAGGTTAATGCCACCGCTACTACTACTGTTGCTACCACTACTACTACTACTACTACTACTACTACTACTATTGTTACTACTACTACCATTACTACTGCCAGCACTGCTACCACTACTAATACTATTGCTACTACCACTACTAACTCTACTAGTACTACTACCGCTACTACTACTGTCAGCACTGCTACTACTACTACTGCTACTACCAGCAATACTACTACTACTACTACCACCACCACCACCACCACTAATACCATCATCCTGGTCTAGCTATTAAGACTGCCTTGTTAAAACGTTATTTTATTACATTTATACACCTTACTGGGACGAAAGAGAGAGAGAGAGAGAGAGAGAGAGAGAGAGAGAGAGAGAGAGAGAGAGAGAGAACGTACGTGTCCGTGAATACGCACCTGGGAGTGCATCACGACACGGGAACTTCATTCTACTGATCCTCAACTCGACCCTCCACATTCAAGGTCGTCCTTGGACCACTTCCTCCAACACAGCGTCCAAGAGGCACTTCCTTCAACACGGCGTCCAAGAGGCACTTGGGCAGCCTGGAGGCTGACCCCTTTCACTCTCCACCGAGTGTGAAAGGGGTCAGCCTCACACTTACGTTCCTTTTTCAACGTTCCCTTTTCACTCCCCTAAAACCTCGTTACCAGACGTATCGTTGCTTCATTATTCTTCTGGAATGAAATATTTTCTCTACGTTTATCTGGCCCAAAGTAAAGGAAAAACGTGAATTAAAACGTCAAAAACTGACGTTTTTCATAAAATATTAACTTTTTCTCAACTTTCATCCTTAAAATGCAGTTTATATATATATATATATATATATATATATATATATATATATATATATATATATATATATATGTATATATATATATATATATATATATATATATATATATCGTGCCGAATATGTAAAACTGGTCAATTAGCAAGAACTCATTTACAATTAAGTCCTTTTTGAAATTTTCTCTTATACGTTTAAAGATATATCTTTTTCATTAATGTTAATGAAAAAAAATTTAATTTTGCACCAAAAGAAACTTAGAAAACTTACCTAACCTTATTATAACAAGAGCAATTTATTTTAGCCTAACCCAACTAAATATATTTTAGATTTGTTTACAATAATTTAATACTAAACAAACACAATGAAATATATTTTTTTCGTTAGGTTCAGAATGATTTTGGCGAAATTATTGCATACACAAATTTTCACTTGTCCTATATGGCAGTATGAGCGTTGCTATTTAAGCCAAGATCGCAAGTTCTGCCTATTCGGCACGACATATATATATATATATATATATATATATATATATATATATATATATATATATATATATATATATATATATAATTATAATAATTATAATAATTTTAATAATAGTACTACTACTACTAATAATAATTATTATTAATAATAATAATAATAATAATAATAATTATTATTATTATTATTATTATTATTATTATTATTATTATTATTATTATTATTATTATTATTATTATTATTATTATATTGTTAGGGTTACATGTGTACTGATATGTTAGCAAAAAGACAGAGGTTTAGATTTGCTTGTTATTTCTACGGTAGAGTCGTCCCTCTGTTTCCGTCTTTTCTCAACACTGTCTCCTGATATATTATTTAATTGACAGTTATACAAGAATAAGATCTTTATGGCCACTTAATAACATTTTATCTCTTTTATGCCCCATAAACTGTGTTTTTGTTTTCCAAAGTTGACGCTTCCTGTGTTTTGTCATGCGAAGGTTGTATACTGCATACACACACACACACACACACACACACACACACACACACACACACACACAGGAACCATACACAGTTTTAAGACGAGGTTTGATAAAGCTCATGGAGCGGGGAGAGAGAGGGCCTAGTAGCAACCGGTGAAGAGGCGGGGCCAGGAGCTAGGACTCGACCCCTGCAACCACAAATAGGTGAGTACAAATAGGTGAGTACACACACACACACACACACACACACATACACACACACATACACACACACACACATACACACACACACACACACACACACACACACAGACACACACACACACACACACACACACACACACACACACACACACACACACACACACACACGCACATGGGGCAGGGAGAGAGAGGACCTAGTAGCAATCAGCGAAGAGGCGTGGCCAGGAGCTGTGACTCGACCCCTGCAACCACAAATAGGTGAGTACAAATAGGTGAGTACACGGAACAGGGAGAGAGAGAGAGAGAGGACCTAGTAGCAATCAGTGAAGAGGCGGGGCCAGGAGCTATGAATCGACCCCCTGCAACCACAATTAGGTGAGTACACACACATACGCACATACACAGAATCAACCACTGCAACCACAAATACGTGTGTACAAATAGGCGGGGCCAGGAGCTATGGCTCGACCAAGGACCGGATTTAGACCTTGTGGGCCGGGGACCTTTAGGTACCTGTAGAATGTTGTCCATGTCTACACAAGTATCTGTAGAATGTTTTCCATGTCTACACAAGTAACTGTAGAATGTTGTCCATGTCTACACAAGTATCTGTAGAATGTTGTCCATGTCTACACAAGTATCTGTAGAATGTTGTCCATGTCTACACAAGTAACTGTAGAATGTTGTCCATGTCTACACAAGTATCTGTAGAATGTTGTCCATGTCTACACAAGTATCTGTAGAATGTTGTCCATGTCTACACAAGTAACTGTAGAATGTTTTCCATGTCTACACAAGTAACTGTAGAATGTTGTCCATGTCTACACAAGTATCTGTAGAATGTTGTCCATGTCTACACAAGTAACTGTAGAATGTTTTCCATGTCTACACAAGTAACTGTAGAATGTTTTCCATGTCTACACAAGTAACTGTAGAATGTTGTCCATGTCTACACAAGTAACTGTAGAATGTTGTCCATGTCTACACAAGTAACTGTAGAATGTCGTCCATGTCTACACAAGTAACTGTAGAATGTTGTCCATGTCTACACAAGTAACTGTAGAATGTTGTCCATGTCTACACAAGTAACTGTAGAATGTTGTCCATGTCTACACAAGTAACTGTAGAATGTTGTCCATGTCTACACAAGTAACTGTAGAATGTTGTCCATGTCTACACAAGTAACTGTAGAATGTTGTCCATGTCTACACAAGTAACTGTAGAATGTGTTTGTGGTGATTCATGATGTTGATTTGGTATGTTCTTTGTATTTTCTACAGATGTACTTGGTAATGCTGGTGGGTCCTCAGAAGAAACATCATCTGGTAGTGGTACTTGGTAATGCTGGTGGGTCCTCAGAAGAAACATCATCTGGTAGTGGTACTTGGTAATGCTGGTGGGTCCTCAGAAGAAACATCATCTGGTAGTGGTACTTGGTAATGCTGGTGGGTCCTCAGAAGAAACATCATCTGGTAGTGGTACTTGGTAATGCTGGTGGGTCCTCAGAAGAAACATCATCTGGTAGTGGTACTTGGTAATGCTGGTGGGTCCTCAGAAGAAACATCATCTGGTAGTGGTACTTGGTAATGCTGGTGAGTCCTCAGAAGAAACATCATCTGGTAGTGGTACTTGGTAATACTGGTGGGTCCTCAGAAGAAACATCATCTGGTAGTGGTACTTGGTAATGCTGGTGGGTCCTCAGAAGAAACATCATCTGGTAGTGGTACTTGGTAATGCTGGTGGGTCCTCAGAAGAAACATCATCTGGTAGTGCTACTTGGTAATGCTGGTGGGTCCTCAGAAGAAACATCATCTGGTAGTGGTACTTGGTAATGCTGGTGGGTCCTCAGAAGAAACATCATCTGGTAGTGGTACTTGGTAATGCTGGTGGGTCCTCAGAAGAAACATCATCTGGTAGTGGTACTTGGTAATGCTGGTGGGTCCTCAGAAGAAACATCATCTGGTAGTGGTACTTGGTAATGCTGGTGGGTCCTCAGAAGAAACATCATCTGGTAGTGCTACTTGGAAATGCTGGTGGGTCCTCAGAAGAAACATCATCTGGTAGTGCTACTTGGTAATGCTGGTGAGTCCTCAGAAGAAACATCATCTGGTAGTGGTACTTGGTAATGCTAGTGGGTCCTCAGAAGAAACATCATCTGGTAGTGGTACTTGGTAATGCTGGTGGGTCCTCAGAAGAAACATCATCTGGTAGTGGTACTTGGTAATACTGGTGGGTCCTCAGAAGAAACATCATCTGGTAGTGCTACTTGGAAATGCTGGTGGGTCCTCAGAAGAAACATCATCTGGTAGTGCTACTTGGTAATGCTGGTGGGTCCTCAGAAGAAACATCATCTGGTAGTGGTACTTGGTAATGCTGGTGGGTCCTCAGAAGAAACATCATCTGGTAGTGGTACTTGGTAATGCTGGTGGGTCCTCAGAAGAAACATCATCTGGTAGTGGTACTTGGTAATGCTGGTGGGTCCTCGGAAGAAACATCATCTGGTAGTGGTACTTGGTAATGCTGGTGGGTCCTCAGAAGAAACATCATCTGGTAGTGGTACTTGGTAATGCTGGTGGGTCCTCAGAATAAACATCATCTGGTAGTGGTACTTGGTAATGCTGGTGGGCCCTCAGAAGAAACATCATCTGGTAGTGGTACTTGGTAATGCTGGTGGGTCCTCAGAAGAAACATCATCTGGTAGTGGTACTTGGTAATGCTGGTGGGTCCTCAGAAGAAACATCATCTGGTAGTGGTACTTGGTAATGCTGGTGGGTCCTCAGAATAAACATCATCTGGTAGTGGTACTTGGTAATGCTGGTGGGCCCTCAGAAGAAACATCATCTGGTAGTGGTACTTGGTAATGCTGGTGGGTCCTCAGAAGAAACATCATCTGGTAGTGGTACTTGGTAATGCTGGTGGGTCCTCAGAAGAAACATCATCTGGTAGTGGTACTTGGTAATGCTGGTGGGTCCTCAGAAGAAACGTCATCTGGTAGTGGTACTTGGTAATGCTGGTGGGTCCTCAGAAGAAACATCATCTGGTAGTGGTACTTGGTAATGCTGGTGGGTCCTCAGAAGAAACATCATCTGGTAGTGGTACTTGGTAATGCTGGTGGGTCCTCAGAAGAAACATCATCTGGTAGTGGTACTTGGTAATGCTGGTGGGTCCTCAGAAGAAACATCATCTGGTAGTGCTACTGGTTCTTCATTACTAACTTCTATGTTTTCCACTATGGCAGCAGAGAAAAATTCTGTAAGGTATTTTGTCTTTGCCAGGACCACAGCATTTCTTTCACTTGATTCTTTGGAAATTTCTCTTGTCTGAGCTCCTGACAACTGAATTTTTAGTGGCATACTGGGTCTTCTGAAAAAACAAATATTCAGATATTTTGACATTTAATGACAGTGTAGTTAATGGCACAGTGTGTGTGTGACCGTGGTGGCATAGATCACATCCAAGGAATGTGATCTATGCCACCTGGGAGCGGACTTATTCTTCCAGGTAGTCTATGACCCCCAGGGGTAAGCACTCCACCATGAGTAGTACTGATAGTGATGCCGTCTACTGGTGTAGTAGTGCCATCTAGTGGTGGTAGTGGTGGTGTAATAGTGCCATCTAGTGGTGGTAGTCAGAGTTAGTCAGGTTATCAGCGATGGTGTTATAGTGAAGGTCATACCAGTGACCAACCTCAAGGGCACTAAAGGTCAGTTGAACTTCAGTAGTCGTTCAGGAGAGATGTGCTGCCCCTCTTACTGCCACCCCCGCCGGCTTTACCGCTTCCTCATCCTTTTAATACCTAAATAACGTAAGTATTGTCTGGTGACGTATTTGTCAGTACAACAGCAGAGTTGAGCAGCAGCTCCTGGTCCCCTCCACCAGTTTGGTCACCAAATTAATATTTTAATAGGCTTAATTTTCTTCAGGGTCTGTCTTGGGGGGGGGAGTGATTGACCGTAGTGGAGGGGTTTTGATGCGAGGAACTAGAGCTGCTCCACTTCCTCTGATCAAACAATAACTCACGTTACATAACCCATAATGGTGTGTCCAGTTCCGGGCTATTTTTTTCCATTATTGAAAAATAACTTAGTGAAGGTCTCTTGATCCAAGGAACTTGCGCCTTGTGATCCAGATATAGACTTAAATGTTAACAAATTGTTAGTCATCAAGTCTATGTGCAAGAAATATTAAGTAAAGTAAAAGGACACAAGTGCAACTAATGTGACATTTTATTGTGGCAACGTTTCGCTCTCCAGGAGCTTCATCAAGCCATTACAAACAATACATGGACACAGAGGGTATATATAGGCTCAGAGTGAGGTGCAATACTAGTGGTGGTAGTAGTAGTAGCAGCAGCAGTGGCAAAAGTTGTAGTAGTAGTAGTAGTAGTAATACAATATGGTAGAGCAATTAATTCGTACACGAGTAAAAGGATATAAAAGCTATTACTTGGGTAACATAAAATTAGGTTGGACAAATATAGACTGGAAAGAGGCAGCTTGTTTCAGTGTTCACACTGTAATGTGCTTTGTGTAGTATAACAGGAGGGACTATGTGATGGCAGGGTTTACTGTTTTCAGGAGGATTCTTGCTAAGACTTCGGAGATGGTGAAGCTGCCGTTGTTTTGTTTGATTGTATTCGAAACAGCGATCAGTGCTGATTCGAGGCACTTGCGTCTTAGGTTGTTGTCTACTTTGTGAATGAGGACGTCGAGGAAAGGTAGCTTGTCATTGGACTCTTCTTCTAGTGTAAACTGGATCGCCGGTTCAACTGCGTTGAGCCTTGCCTGAAGATCCCCTACATTAAAACGTTTGGGAGTTATTACGAGGACGTCGTCCACGTAACGTAACCAAGTGACGCAGTTGAACCGGCGATCCAGTTTACACTAGAAGAGTCCAATGACAAGCTACCTTTCCTCGACGTCCTCATTCACAAAGTAGACAACAACCTAAGATTTCAAGTTTATCGGAAACCCACCAATAAAAATGATCTCACACACTTCTATTCCAGTCAAGATACCAAGACCAAAAGAGGCATCATCATCGGGTTTTTCCTAAGAGCATACCGAATTTGTAGTCCTGAGTTTCTTGACGAGGAGTGTACATACATTCACCAAACATTCACTGAGTTACATTTTCCTTCCCTTTTCATCAAAGACTGCAAGAAAAGAGATCTTCAGATCATTAATTCTCCACGCATCAACACCACTCCCAACAAAGTTATAATTCTTCCCAACAGCCAGGTTGCACTGAACGTTTCTAAAGTACTTTCACAAGCTAACACCAGAGTCGCCATCTCTTCCAGCACTTCAATAAAGAATCTAACCAGGACAAAATCCAAGCACCACGAACCAGTAAACGCAGGAGTTTATAATATACCCTGTGGAGGCTGTGACAAGATTTACGTAGGTGAAACAGCAAGAAACCTCGACACCCGCCTCAATGAACACATATACGCATGTAGGAACGATAACTTGAACAACGCCTGTGTACAACACCGAAATTCCACCAATCATCTTATGAAATTTAGGGACGCCCAATTAGTGATCAAAGAAACTAATTAACGCAGACGCAAGTGCCTCGAATCAGCACTGATCCCTGTTTCGAATACAATTAAACAAAACAACGGCAGCTTCACCATCTCCGAAGTCTTAGCGAGAATCCTCCTGAAAACGGTAAACCCTGCCATCACATAGTCTCTCCTGTTATACTACACAAAGCACATTACAGAGAGTGAACACTGAAACAAGCTGCCTCTATCCAGTCTATATTTGTCCAAACTATTTTTATGTTACCCAAGTAATAGCTTTTATATCCTTTTACTCATGTACGAATTAATTGTTCTACCATATTGTATTACTACTACTACTACAACTTCTGCCACTGCTGCTGCTGCTGCTACTACTACTACTACCACTAGTATTGCACCTCACTCTGAGCCTTTATATACCCTCTGTGTCCATGTATTGTTTGTAATGGCTTGATAAAGCTCCTGGAGAGCGAAACGTTGCCACAATAAAATGTCACATTAGTTGCACTTGTGTCCTTTTACTTTACATATTGTCGGTAATTCTACCAACTTTATTACAAGAAATATTGAAGAAAAAGATAGCTTTACTTACTAAGTTAAACATTAATGTTTATAGGAGTCGGGCAGTAATGTTACTAGTTTATATTACATGGTAATGTTTGTGTATAAATGTGTGTAATGTTCATTGTTATAATGTGAATGTTTTGTTTCAGGTGTGGTAACTGAGGAGTGCTGTGCCTGGCTGTGTGTGCTGCAACACTGACCAGTCTGAGGAGTGCTGTGCCTGGCTCTCTGCTGCAACACTGACCAGTCTGAGGAGTGTTGTGCCTGGCTGTGTCTGCTGCAACACTGACCAGTCTGAGGAGTGCTGTGCCTGGCTCTCTGCTGCAACACTGACCAGTCTGAGGAGTGCTGTGCCTGGCTGTGTCTGCTGCAACACTGACCAGTCTGAGGAGTGCTGTGCTTGGCTCTCTGCTGCAACACTGACCAGTCTGAGGAGTGTTGTGCCTGGCTGTGTCTGCTGCAACACTGACCAGTCTGAGGAGTGCTGTGCCTGGCTCTCTGCTGCAATACTGACCAGTCTGAGGAGTGCTGTGCCTGATTGTGTCTACTGCAAAACTGATCAAAACAGCAACCTTGACCAGTCTGACCCATAACATAGTGTTATATGGAGATGCAGCAGTTGGAGACGTCGTTAGAGGTGGACAGGGCCCACTTGTAAGGTATTTCCAGGTTATAATTCCACTAAATTTGGTTATTGAAGCAGATAGTAATTGTAATGTGGGAAGGTGGTGGGGAGAGTATAGGAAAGATTATTAGCAATTGATATCAGAAGTAGCTTAGTGGGAAGTATTAGTTTATCTCCCGACCAGAGATGAAATCTCTGGCCAGGAAATAAAGGAATGTATTCTATAGGTTACCTTGAATGAAGTGGAAATAATTGAAGAAACGGGTTGTAAAGCTTAGAAGTGAAGACTGACTACATTTTATGAAGTTTTAGTTAGTGTAATATATTTTAGCCAATATCCATCCTGTAAGACTGTAGGAAGCAGAGATGAAATGTGTAAGTGTTGTATCATGGCTCAGTTGGTAGTGGCCTCGACTGAAGAACAGATTCGATCCCGGGCACAAGTGGGCATGTTCCCTTATATCCATTGGCACTGTTCACATAAAGGAGGCCTACCCGTACGGGTCGCATCCTGGGGGAGCATAAATACCCTAATAAAAATGTCATAGATCTCATCCTGACTTGATGGTGTAATTCTGTGTTAATTTACCGGGTTAATAATTATACTGAGATAGTTTAGTGGTGAGTGTAATGGTAGAAGTCTTGATGCCGGGTGTAAGGAAGGCCTATTAAATCAGGCATATTCATTATTAAGACATAATAAAGGAGCACTGAAGCAGGCCTATAGACCCATGCTAGGCAAGTCCAACTCTCAACCACTCATTTGTCTAACCTATTTTTAAACCTACACAACCAAGGTTTAAGTTTCGCATGACGGGATAAATTTACCTTAGGCAGAAGATATTATAGCCGGAAAAATTAATAATAATTCCCCAGAAATGTGGAATTAACCACATCTTTAGCGCTTACGACTCCAGTCTCTCTATTAAAGCGTCTTTGGAGGGAGCATTTGCTATGAAATCGGGTTATACAGTGTGTATTTAGAGACTTTG
>NC_091376.1:14699982-14787482 GCF_038502225.1 Cherax quadricarinatus
GCAATGGTATGGTCTTTAAACCACTTCTGAGACATTATTTATCAGTACCCTGTTCATGTCCTGACAGACCACGCTCCACTGATACCTTTATTCCAGAACAAACAACCTACTGGAAGGTTAGCCAGATGGACCTTGACTATCCAAGAGTTCAATCCTACCTTTGAACACTTACCTGGCAAGTCAAATGCAGTCGCAGATGCTTTATCGTGACATGTTAGTACGGTAACTGCAGACCCTCCATTTACTGCCCAGGATGTAAAGAATGCTCAACGAACAGATCCCATGTGGTCTGGTGTGATTCGATTCCTGCTCCAGGAAGATCTTATTCTGACTGTGAAGCCACCAGCACCCATCAGTGACTTTGTTATGAACCAAGAATTACTGTATCGAACAGCCGAGTTGGGTACTCCTAGCAGAAGAGTATACCAGTTAGTAATTCCACAGTCACTAGTGAATGTAGCCTTACAGCTGGTTCATGATGTACCAGGTGTTGCGCACCCTGGTATGGATCATTCAAGCCAGATTGAAATACTTTTGGCCTCGTATGGCAACTGATATTTCAGAGTATGTTAAGAAATGTAGTGTCTGCATGCAACATAAAGGTAATGCTGATGGCCCTAATCCAATCCAAGTGTATCCAACTACTAGCGAACCATGGGAAAGAGTTGAGCTAGATTTGTTAACTAATTTCCAATGTTCCCTCCAGGGCAACAAACATCTGTGTGTTATGGTAGACCATTTCACCAGATATTGTGAGTTAGTTTCTGTTGCAGATAAGACTGCCGAGACAGTAGCTAAAGCATTTAAAGAACGCATTATCTGCAGGCATACCACCCCTAAGTCCCTAGTAACAGATAATGGAGGTGAATTCTGTAATGAGATTCTTGAAAATTTGTGTACCTTGTACAAGATCTCTAAATCCACCATTGTTCCTCATCATCCTGCCAGCAATGGGTTAGCAGAACGAGCCACTATCAATCCCAACAGTGAAACTTGGGATGGAGTTATACCTGATGTGCAGTGTGCTATAAATTCTGCTTACAATGTTTCTATAGGTGACACTCCACATTATGCATTGTACGGTGTAGATAAACGTTTGCCTTATGAGTTACTATATTGTAATCCGAAACCAAATTACAACCCTGATGATTTCGTAGCAACTTGTGCCAGCTTAGCTCAAAGTGTTTTTAGAAGAATCCATTAAACACTTCATAAATCAACAGCAGAATTTACAAGTCACTAACACTCGAGCAAAGCCATCCAAAATCAAAGTAGGTTCAAGAGTTATGCTGACTAACTTTAACAAAACGTCTGCAATGCCTAAGCTTGATCAAAAGTTTGTTGGTCCTTATCGAGTAGTTGAACATATCACTGGCAATAAGTGTAAGGTTAGAGAAATTACTACTGGTCAGTATAAAGAATCGCATTTAGATCATATGAAGTTAGTATGTGATGATAATGATGTTCCAACTCAGACTAATGTGGAAATAAATGGTATTAAATACCGACACAGTGGAAATATAAACACACATGCAGTATAATGTGATCCTTTATTGACAACGTTTCACCCACAGATATGTGTGTGACTTGAAAAAGCCCACTGTGTGGGTGAAACGTTGTCAATAAAGGATCACATTATACTGCATATGTGTTTATATTTCCTCAGACTAATGTGACAGACTCTGACAATCCTCCTGATCCTGTACTCTCTACCTCTAATACTCAGTCAGATGATCAGCCTGAATGTCGTTATTCCCTATGTACACGACAGGTATTGAAAAATCCTCAAGTATCATTTGTAACTACCAATTCAGAGCAGCCTCAAATACAGCATGAGTTAGCCAGTGCAACAGAGTTTGATCCTCCCAGAGATGACACCCATTCTGCATATGTCAATCTCACCCTAGCAGAGTTGAGGTTAAATGTAAATAACCTGTATAGATGAATAATTACAGTATCAACTTATCAATATTCAAGAATTTTTTTTTGTGTTCATGTTCTCTCCGAATTCTGAGATTTAACGGTCTAGATTTGAGTGCATCAAGTCTGCCTTTCTGTTAAACACTTTTTTCTTCATATATATTTCTTCCTCAGAATCCGTAGATCACATAAATACAGATTGATCGATCAAAATTTTTTTTATCACTTCTATTGTGTAATCCCAGTGTTGAGTTCATTAGATGAGTTGTGCTATATTATACCTTATAATGCATTACAGTTTCATTACAGTAAGTTTTATTATAGTCAATTACGTTAGCTTCCATTCCAATATTCTACTTATGTATGTTATAATGTTCAATTGTTGTGTACTTTGGCATTGTATAGAATCAGCCCAAGCCGTACGCCTGCCATCTCTAGTTTGTATTAGCTGTATGTCGGGATGACATACGTTAGCATCACCGAGCTCTCAGTAGTATCAGTTCCCAGTAGTACCAGTTACCAGTAACCAGTTGTTACAAAAAAACGTGATTCTAAAAGCTTAGAGATCTCCAGTGAATACTAGAAAGGACTGCCCTTCTAGCATCCAGCCTGTTACTGGGTTTTCGTAACAAGTAGTCAGTATCCTTGTCCAATTATCCATTAGAATTCAGTATGATTCAATAGTGCTTCAGGATTACAACTGGTAGGCTACTAACTAGAGAAAATAAAATTTAATAAATTTATTAAGTGTCGTCTAGAGGTATATCATCAAATTAAATTAATCAATTCAAACAAATTAATAATAATCACTTTTCTCGTATACAATAGTATTGTGCTGAAAGCACATATCACATTTATAATTCTTAAGTACCATCTGGTACATTAACATTTAATAAGATATTACAAATATGTACAAGTAAGTTTGTGTATGTGTGCTCTAAGTAGTTCACTATGTCTCAAGACTCGACTAGACTTGAACAAGTGACTGACAAAGTCCTCAAATAAACTAAGTTCTTGACCGACTGGCAATCAGAACAGTCTGCTTGAACAATAAAAAGAATGCTAAGCCCAATAGCAATATAACAAGCAACTGCGACAGAATCAGGAACAAGGAGATAATATAACGACACTAAGTAGGGACCATCAGCAGATCCTCCACAAGTCACAAAACTCCCATACTACTGAATCTAAGTTCAGCATAAGAAAATCCCGACTGTGACAGTACACAGAAACCAGTACAAATTAGGTCAGAAGCTACAGCTCAGGACCTGAGTTGTTTAGAGTGTCTATGTGACACAACCTCAGTACAACGTCGAAAATCACTAAGTCTATACAATGTTCTGTGAACAGAGTTCTACAGAACTAACAAGAAAAATGAGACAGACAATCTGTCCAACCACCAAGAGAGTCTAGACCAGACTGAATACTTCAGGCGAGGTGAGGACCCCCCCCCTCGATCACATGATAGCTCCGTGGACAGTACTGCCCAGCAACAGAAGCCGGCAGGGAAATGAGCAAAGAGCGATAATTACAGTAGTTAGACAATCAAGACTTGAACTGAGCACATAATATGTTACATCCTACCTAACAACATAATTAAGTCAAATAATAATATAAAGCAATATATTTACGATTTAGCTATTATTGCAAATATAAGCAATATAAAATTATATGAAAATATACATTATGTTCATAATCATAATATACATTGTAACCCATTCAGGGGTTGCAACACCAGTTACCAGTAGTATGACTCACTACCAACCGTGTGCATGAATCACTGACTGTTATTCATGTTGCTGCTGACCATAGCATGTTTTGAACGCCGCTTACCCTTAGGACCCAGTTCGTGAGTCAGTCTTAAGATAGAGAGCAGAGAGGCAGGGTGAGCCTGGTGCTTCCCATATATTCCGTTATAATTATTCTCCATTATTGTCTATGTGACTTTCCTTTACCCAATCCACGTAATCGAACCCTCCACATGACATATTAAAGTCTCCCAGCTCAGGCTGACACATTTCAACACTGTATGTAACTGATCCTCTCTGATGGAACATGAAAGGGACCCCATCCTTTATGGTAGAAAATGACAGAAACCATCCTATGTGATGGAATATGACAGGAAACCATCATATGTGATGAAATATGAGAGGGAGACCATCCTATGTGATGGAATAAGTTAGGGAGACCATCCTATGTGATGGAATATGACAGAGAGACCATCCTATGTGTTGGAATATGACAGGAAGACCACCCTATGTGATGGAATATGACAGGGAGACCATCCTATGTGATGGAATATGACAGAGAGACCATCCTATGTGATGGAATATGACAGGGAGACCATCCTATGTGATGGAATATGACAGGGAGACCATCCTATGTGATGGAATATGACAGGGAGACCATCCTATGTGGTGGAATATGACAGGGAGACCATCCTATGTGATGAAATATGACAGGGAGACCATCCTATGTGATGGAATATGACAGGCAGACCATCCTATATGATGGAATGACAGGGAGACCATCCTATGTGATGAAATATGACAGGGAGACCATCCTATATAATGGAATATGACAGGAAGACTATCCTATGTGATGAAATATGAGAGGGAGACTATCCTATGTGATGGAATATGACGGAGATCATCCTGTGTGATGGAATATGACAGGGAGACCATCCTATGTGATGGAATATGAGAGGAAGATCATCCTATGTGATGGAATATGACAGGGAGACCATCCTATGTGATGGAATATGACAGGGAGACCATCCTATGTGATGGAATATGACAGGGAGACCATCCTATGTGATGGAATATGACAGGGAGACCATCCTATATGATTGAAAATGACAGGGAGACCATCCTATGTGATGAAATATGACAGGGAGACTATCCTATGTGATGGAATATGACAGGGAGACCATCCTATGTGATGGAATATGACAGGGAGACCATCCTATGTGATGGAATACGACAGGAAGACCATCCTGTGTGATGGAATATGACAGGGAGACCATCCTATGTGATGGAATATGACAGGGAGACCATTCTATGTGATGGAATATGACAGTGAGACCATCCTATGTGATGGAATATGACAGGGAGACCATCCTATGTGGTGGAATATGACAGGGAGACCATCCTATGTGATGGAATATGACAGGGAGACCATCCTATGTGATGGAATATGACAGTGAGACCATCTTATGTGATGGAAGATGACAGGGAGACCTTCCTATGTGATGGAATATGACAGGGAGACCATCCTATGTGATGGAATATACAGGGAGACCATCCTATGTGATGGAATATGACAAGGAGACCATCCTATATGATGGAATATGACAGGGAGACCATCCTATGTGATGGAATATGACAGGGAGACCATCCTATGTGATGGAATATGACAGGGAGACCATCCTATGTGATGAAATATGACAGGGAGACCATCCTATGTGATGGAATATGACAGGCAGACCATCCTATATGATGGAATGACAGGGAGACCATCCTATGTGATGAAATATGACAGGGAGACCATCCTGTATAATGGAATATGACAGGAAGACTATCCTATGTGATGAAATATGAGAGGGAGACTATCCTATGTGATGGAATATGACGGAGATCATCCTGTGTGATGGAATATGACAGGGAGACCATCCTATGTGATGGAATATGAGAGGAAGATCATCCTATGTGATGGAATATGACAGGGAGACCATCCTATGTGATGGAATATGACAGGGAGACCATCCTATGTGATGGAATATGACAGGGAGACCATCCTATGTGATGGAATATGACAGGGAGACCATCCTATATGATTGAAAATGACAGGGAGACCATCCTATGTGATGAAATATGACAGGGAGACTATCCTATGTGATGGAATATGACAGGGAGACCATCCTATGTGATGGAATATGACAGGGAGACCATCCTATGTGATGGAATACGACAGGAAGACCATCCTGTGTGATGGAATATGACAGGGAGACCATCCTATGTGATGGAATATGACAGGGAGACCATTCTATGTGATGGAATATGACAGTGAGACCATCCTATGTGATGGAATATGACAGGGAGACCATCCTATGTGGTGGAATATGACAGGGAGACCATCCTATGTGATGGAATATGACAGGGAGACCATCCTATGTGATGGAATATGACAGTGAGACCATCTTATGTGATGGAAGATGACAGGGAGACCTTCCTATGTGATGGAATATGACAGGGAGACCATCCTATGTCATGGAATATACAGGGAGACCATCCTATGTGATGGAATATGACAAGGAGACCATCCTATATGATGGAATATGACAGGGAGACCATCCTATGCGATGGAATATACAGGGAGACCATCCTATATGATGGAATGTGACAGGGAGACCATCCTATGCGATGGAATATACAGGGAGACCATCCTATATGAAATATGACAGAGAGACCATCCTATGTGATGAAATATGACAGGGAGACCATCCTATGTGATGGAATATGACAGGGAGACCATCCTATGTGATGAAATATGACAGGGAGACCATCCTATGTGATGGAATATGACAGGGAGACCATCCTATGTGATGAAATATGACAGGGAGACCATCCTATGTGATGGAATATGACAGGGAGACCATCCTATGTGATGGAATATGACAGGGAGACCATCCTATGTGATGAAATATGACAGAGAGACCATCCTATGTGATGGAATATGACAGGGAGACCATCCTATGTGATGTAATATGACAGGGAGACCATCCTATGTGATGGAATATGACCATCCTATGTGAAATATGACCACTATGTGATGGAATATGACAGGGAGACCATCCTATGTGATGGAATATGACAGGGAGACCATCCTATGTGATGGAATATGACAGGGAGACCATCCTATGTGATGGAATATGACAGGGAGACCATCCTATATACATGCTTCTCAACATTCTTGACCTCTTCCTTTTCCTCTCCTCGTGGGTGTAAATTTCTTGCCTACTCTCATTGCCTCTTGAATTCTCTTCTTTTCAAGTTCCCCTTCCTAGTAAATTACATTCAGGAAATCCCTTATAATAATAATAATAATAATAATAATAATAATAATAATAATAATAATAAGAAGAAGAAGAAGAAGAAGAAGAAGAAGAAGAAGAAGAAGAAGAAGAACATAAGAACATAAGAACGAAGGAACACTGCAGCAGGCCTACTGGCCTATGCGAGGCAGGTCCAAGTCTCCTACCGGCTTAAGCCAATGCACCCAACCTAGTCAGGTCAGGTCACATTGACTTAAGGGAGGAACACGGCAACCGACCTGGTAGCACAAGCTATCAGGTCTAACTCACACCCACCCACACCCACTCATGTATTTATCCAACCTATTTTTAAAGCTACACAACGTTCTGGCCTCTATAACGGTACTTGGGAGTTTGTTCCACTCATCCACAACTCTATTACCAAACCAGTACTTTCCTATATCCTTCCTGAATCTGAATTTTTCCAACTTAAAACCATTGCTGCGAGTCCTGTCTTGGCTAGATATTTTCAGCGCACTATTTACATCCCCTTTATTTATTCCTGCCTTCCATTTATACACCTCAATCATATCCCCCCTAATTCTACGTCTTTCTAGAGAGTGCAGATTCAGGGCCCTTAGTCTATCCTCATAGGGAAGGTTTCTGATACATGGGATGAACTTTGCCATCCTCCTTTGTACATTTTCCAGAGCATTTATATCCATTCTGTAATACGGTGACCAAAACTGTGCAGTATAATCTAAAGGAGGCCTAACCAAGGATGTATAGAGTTGAAGAACAACCTGAGGACTCCTATTATTTATGCTTCTTGATATGAAGCCAAAGATTCTATTAGCTTTATTGCGAACACTTATGCACTGTTGTCTTGGTTTCAGATTACTGCTAACCAGAACTCCTAAATCTTTTTCGCAATCCGTAGTATTAAGATCTACATTATTTAGTTTATATGTGGCATGGTTATTGTCCTGTCCAACATTTAAAACTTTGCATTTGTCTATATTAAACTGCATCTGCCACTTCTCCGACCACTGCATCAGTCTACTCAAATCTTCCTGGAGTGCTCTAATGTCCTCGTCAGAATGAATTCGACAGCCTATTTTGGTGTCATCGGCAAACTTGCTGATGTCGCTCTTTATGCCCTCATCTATGTCGTTTATGTAGATTGTGAGCAGCAGGGGACCCAACACTGACCCCTGTGGAACACCACTCGTGACGCTTCACCACTCTGATTTCTCCCCATTTATGCAAACTCTCTGCTGCCTATTTGTCACCCATGCCTCTATTCAGGAAAAAAATTTCTCCTCCTATTCCATGTGTTATTACTGTTCTTGCTGCTGAACAGCGGTTTAGTGCCGATGAAGGTAGCGTAGGTAGCAATGATACGGCCGTGGACTAGTTTGGCTTTAATTGGATAGGAGTGAGTACACAACGGGCAGTGTGAGGGAATGGCCGCAAACCAGTCCGTGGAGGGGGAGCACTTGTGCCTATCAAGTCGGTCGGCCAGGGAGTGAGAGCGAATGGGCTCAGCCTCCCACTGACCTGGGTGAGCCTACAGAGGGCAGCACTTAAATATGAACTAATCAGAACAGATGGCTAGGCTGTCTGCTCTGACAGTACATGTGCCTTAATTTTCCTCAATAGTCTCTGATGTGGGACCCTGTCAAAAGCCTTACTGAAGTCCATATACACAATATCATATTCATTACCATGATCTACCTCCTCAAATACCTTAGTGAAAAAAGTTAATAAATTCGTAAGGCAGGAACGCCCCTTTGTAAAACCATACTGAGATTCATTGATTAATTTATGCTTTTCAAGGTGGCTACGAACTGCCATAAATTTTCCCACTATGGAGGTTAGGCTTACTGGTCTATAGTTCGAAGCTAAGGACCTGTCACCTGCTTTGAAAATAGGTATCACATTTGCCATTTTCCACTTATCTGACACCATGCCAGTTTGTAGTGATATGTTGAAAAGATTAGCCAAAAGTTTGCTAAGCTCCTCTTTACATTCCTTTAGAACCCTTGCATACAGTTCATCAGGGCCTGTGGATTTGTTAGGTTTTAATTTATCTATTTGCCTAAGGACCGTGTCACTTGTGACCCTAATCGTGCACAGTTTATTATCGTCCTGTTCTACATAATTTATCATTTCTGGAATATTGCTGGTATCCTCCTGTGTAAAAACTGAGAGGAAGTATGTGTTAAAAATTCTACACATTTCCTTATCACTGTCAGTGAGCTGACCCGAGGAACTTTTGAGTGGGCCTATCTTGTCCCTGATCTTACTTCTGCATACCTGAAAGAATCCTTTTGGGTTAGTCTTCGATTCTCTTGCAACTTTAACCTCATAATCTCTTTTTGCTTTTCTAATTCCCTTTTTTATTTCTCTCTTTAACTGTATATATCGATTTCTTAATTGCCCCTCTCCTCTTTTGATTTGCCTATATATGCCTCTCTTTTGACCAATTTGATATTTTAATCTATTGTTCATCCATTTAGGATAATTTTTGTTTGATCTGATTTCTCTATTTGGAACATAATTTGACTGAGCAGCTAGAACTATGCCCTGGAAAGCGTCATATCGGCAACCATCACCACCTACCTGACCCTTAGTCAGGTCATTCCAGTTCAGTCCACCTAAGTAATTTTTCAGTCCTATGAAATCAGCCAAGCGGAAGTCAGGGACAGAGACTTGATTGCCATTATTAGGGGAATTCCATGATATATTAAAACTGAGTGATTTGTGATCACTTTCCCCAAGCTCATCATTAACCTCAAGATTATTAATTAGTGTTTCCCTACTGGCAAGAACCAAGTCAAGGAGGTTATTTCCCCTAGTTGGCTCTGTCACAAACTGTTTTAAAAAAACAATCCTGGATCGTATCAAGAAAGTCACCTGACTCTAAATTTCCTGTCAAATTGCTCCAGTCAATCTGTCTATAGTTGAAATCTCCCATTAGCACAACATTTTCTTATGTAGATACCTTACAAATTTCGTCCCATAGAAGTTTACTGCACTCCCTGTCAAGATTTGGGGCCCTGTAAATCACACCCAAAATTAGTTTTTCTTGTCCCTCGAGAAGCTGTAACCAAACAGATTCAGTGGCTGACGCTTCTAATTTTATATCTTGTCTAACGCAACAATTTAAATTGTCTCTGACATACATCGCTACTCCACCACCCTTCCTGTTGACCCTGTTAGTGTGGAATAATTTATAGCCTTGTATGTGACATTCAGAGGGCATCTCTCTATCTTTCAGATTGAGCCAGGTCTCTGTTACAGCAACAATATCTATGTTTCCTGCACTTGCAATTAATCTTAGCTCATCTATCTTATTTCTAACACTCCTGCTATTAGTATAGTAAACCTTAAGGGAGCTAGTCCCTTGCTGCCCTCTGCTGTCCCTTGCTGACCTGATCTATTGTCTTTATTTATAACTTCATGCTGAGTGCCTTTTATACATTTACTGTTTCCAACCCTAGTGTTGCAACCTGCTTGTTTCCCACACACACCCATACCTCTATCTTCTATCAGTTTAAAATCATAGGCATTTCACCAATGGCCTTCTCAATCGAGTTTGCAAGTGCTACCACCCCAGCCCCAGAGAGATGTGCCCCATCCCTTGCATACATATCATGTTTGCCATAAAAGTTGTTCCAGTTGTCAATGAATGGGATTGCAAGTTCCTTGCAGTATCTGTCTAGCCAGCAAGTTACACTAATTGCCCTAGACAACCATTCATTTCCTACTCCCCTTCTAGGCAAGATGCTACATATGATTGGGACCCCTCCCTTAGACTTAATGAAATCTATAGCTGACCTGTACTTATCTAGCAGCTCTTCTCTCCTACCCTTCCCAATATCATTTCCACCAGCACTGAGACAGATAATGGGCTTGTTCCCATTACCTGACATGAAGCCTGTTGACTATATCCCCAACACCAGCTCCAGGGAAGCACACTCTATCTCCCATCTTCTTATTCCTGTTACAAAAAACACGGTCAATATATCTTACCTGAGAGTCACCAACCACAAGAATGCGCTTACCTCCATTAGCAGAGGCAGTAGTACCCTTACCTTCACTGGTCACTGAAGTCCATTCATTCTGAAGAACAGAGAAGCGATTTCCTACCTTCAGATCTTCACTCTTAACTTTCCTTATTCTGATGCTCCTCCCATTACTGGGAACCACTCACCACTTGTAGCGGGTGCTGGGCTGCACCTCACTGCTGGTAGCCGTTGCTACCTCCCCACCTACAGCCTCCTCACAGCGAGAGGCAGACTGCACCTCACTGCTAGAAGCCTCATTTCCCACAACTCCAGCCACCTCACACTCTCTCCCAGACCCATTGAGGTGGACCTTCAGCCTCCTAATCTCCTCCTGGAGAAGCAAGACCTCCTCCTTCAACTCTCCAACCTCAATTTTAAAACACTGCAGAAACAAGCCATGCTTTGTAACCGTCCACGCTAATCCCCAAAGCAGCTCAGGGTCTGTGACCTCACGTGACGACTGACCACTGCAGTGAAAATATAAGATTTAAGTTTTTGTGACGATGTTTCGCTCTACTGGGTCATGAATATCAAAATGGTATACAATACCGACAGGTTGGTTGGTAAGACACATGGGCAACAGTTAGGCAGTTTTATTCCGAAACGTTTCGCCTACACAGTAGGCTTCTTCAGTCGAGTACAGAAAGTAGGCAGAAGTAAAGATGTGAAGACGATGTAATCAGTCCATCACCCTTGAAGATGTAGATTTGAAGTTGTCAGTCCCTTAACCTGGAGAAGAATTCTGTTTCTGTTTAGGAATAAAGATACTAGATAAATAAGACACCTATGTGTCTTATTTATCTAGTAGGTCATGATGAAGCTCTACACAGAGCGAAACGTTGTCCCAGGATGCGACCCACACCAATCCACTAACACCCAGGTACCCATTTTACTGATGGACATAGAGAACAAGTGTAAGGAAATACGCGTGAAGCATGAGTGTTTCTAGCAGGCCCCGCAGGCCCCGCAGGCCCCGCAGGCCCCGGGGCACTTCTGGTGATGGTTCCTTGTTTGTCAGGATAACTGGAAAAATTAACCCCGCCTCTGATCTTCATTATATAATGATCCAGTCAGTGGAAATTTTATTGAAAAATGGTATAAATACTGACCAGTTGAAGACTAAGAGTATCTATTGTTGAGGGACTGATTACATCATCTACATTTCACTACTACACCTACTGTCTCTGTATTTGACTGAAGAAGTCTACTGTGTAGGTGAAACGTTTCAACAATAAAGATACCCAGCTGTTGCACATGTGTCTTAGGTGCAGATTTTTGGTCATGTGTCCGAGGGTTACCGCAACAACCACTCGGAATTATATTACATCGTAAGACGTCAGAATCAAGTCATTAGTATAACTCCAGCAGGTTGGCAGTCCATTTATCAGGGTCACCAGTTGTGTCCTGGGCACCGTGGTGCCGGCACCTAGTCACCAGTTGTGTCCTGGGCACCATGGTGCCCGCACCTAGTCACCAGTTGTGTCCTGGGCACCATGGTGCCGGCACCTAGTCACCAGTTGTGTCCTGGGCACCATGGTGCCCGCACCTAGTCACCAGTTGTGTCCTGGGCACCATGGTGCCGGCACCTAGTCACCAGTTGTGTCCTGGGCACCATGGTGCCGGCACCTAGTCACCAGTTGTGTCCTGGGTACCATGGTGCCCGCACCTAGTCACCAGTTGTGTCCTGGGCACCATGGTGCCGGCACCTAGTCACCAGTTGTGTCCTGGGCACCATGGTGCCCGCACCTAGTCACCAGTTGTGTCCTGGGCACCATGGTGCCCGCACCTAGTCACCAGTTGTGTCCTGGGCACCATGGTGCCCGCACCTAGTCACCAGTTGTGTCCTGTGTACCATGGTGCCCGCACCTAGTCACCAGTTGTGTCCTGGGCACCATGGTGCCCGCACCTAGTCACCAGTTGTGTCCTGGGCACCATGGTGCCCGCACCTAGTCACCAGTTGTGTCCTGGGCACCATGGTGCCCGCACCTAGTCACCAGTTGTGTCCTGGGCACCATGGTGCCCGCACCTAGTCACCAGTTGTGTCCTGGGCACCATGGTGCCCGCACCTAGTCACCAGTTGTGTCCTGGGCACCATGGTGACCGCGCCTAGTCACCAGTTGTGTCCTGGGCACCATGGTGCCCGCACCTAGTCACCAGTTGTGTCCTGGGCACAATGGTGCCCGCACCTAGTCACCAGTTGTGTCCTTTGCACCATGGTGCCCGCACCTAGTCACCAGTTGTGTCCTGGGCACCATGGTGCCCGCACCTAGTCACCAGTTGTGTCCTGGGCACAATGGTGCCCGCACCTAGTCACTAGTTGTGTATTTTGCACAATGGTGCCCGCGCCTAGTCACCAGTTGTGTCCTGGGCACCATAGTCACCAGTTGTGTCCTGGGCACCATGGTGCCCGCACCTAGTCACCAGTTGTGTCCTGGGCACCATGGTGCCCGCACCTAGTCACCAGTTGTGTCCTGGGCATCATGGTGCCCGCACCTAGTCACCAGTTGTTTCCTGGGCACCATGGTGCCCGCACCTAGTCACCAGTTGTGTCATGGGCACCATGGTGCCCGCGCCTAGCCACCAGTTGTGTCCTGTGTACCATGGTGCCCGCACCTAGTCACCAGTTGTGTCCTGGGCACCATGGTGCCCGCACCTAGTCACCAGTTGTGTCCTGGGCACCATGGTGCCCGCACCTAGTCACCAGTTGTGTCCTGGGCACCATGGTGCCCGCACCTAGTCACCAGTTGTGTCCTGGGCACCATGGTGCCCGCACCTAGTCACCAGTTGTGTCCTGGGCACCATGGTGCCCGCACCTAGTCACCAGTTGTGTCCTGGGCACCATGGTGCCCGCACCTAGTTACCACTTGTGTACTGGGCACCATGCTGCTCACACCAAGTCACTAGTTGTGTCCTGGGCACCATGGTGCCCGCACCTAGTCACAAGTTGTGTCCTAGGCACCATGGTGCCCGCACCTAGTCACAAGTTGTGTCCTAGGCACCATGGTGCCCGCACCTAGTCACCAGTTGTATCCTGTGTAAGATGGTGCCCGCACCTAGTCACCAGTTGTGTCCTGGATACCATAGTGCCCGCACCTAGTCACCAGTTGTGTCCTGGGCACCATGGTGCCCGCACCTAGTCACCAGTTGTGTCCTGGGTACCATGGTGCCCGCACCTAGTCACCAGTTGTGTCCTGGGCACCATGGTGCCCGAACCTAGTCACCAGTTGTGTCCTGGGCACCATGGTGTCCGCACCTAGTCACCAGTTGTGTCCTGGGCACCATGGTGCCCGCACCTAGTCACCAATTGTGTCCTGGGCACCATGGTGCCCCCACCTAGTCACCAGTTGTGTCCTGGGTGCCATGGTGCCCGCACCTAGTCACCAGTTGTGTCCTGGGTACCATGGTGCCCGTACCTAGTCACCAGTTGTGTCCTGGGCACCATGGTGCCCGCACCTAGCCACCAGTTGTGTCCTGGCATCATGGTGCCCGCACCTAGTCACCAGTTGTGTCCTGGGCACCATGGTGCCCGCACCTAGTCACCAGTTGTGTCCTGGGCACCATGGTGCCCGCACCTAGTCACCAGTTGTGTCCTGTGTACCATGGTGCCCGCACCTAGTCACCAGTTGTGTCCTGGGCACCATGGTGCCCGCACCTAGTCACCAGTTGTGTCTTGGGCACCATGGTGCCCGCACCTAGTCACCAGTTGTGTCCTGGGCACCATGCTGCTCATACCTACTTACCAGATCTGTCATGAGCTCCATGCTGCCCACACTTAGCCAGTAGTTCTGTCCTGGACACCATACTCCTCACACATACTAACCAGTTGTGTCCTGGGCACCAGGCTGCTCACACCTAGTCACTAGTTGTGTCCTGTGCACCATGCTGCTCACACCAAGTCACTAGTTGTGTCCTGGGCACCATGGTGCCCGCACCTAGTCACCAGTTGTGTTCTGGGCACCAACATACCCACACATCACAACTGGTGGGACAGTGTCAGTCCCTGACGTGTGTAAACAACGATAACAAGACACCCCATCCGCTCTTATCTTCCTCACCTGCCTTCACACACTGCCTTCACACACTGCCTTCACACACTGCCTTCACACACTGCCTTCACACACTGCCTTCACACACTGCCTTCACACACTGCCTTCACACACTGCCTTCACACACTGCCTTCACACACTGCCTTCACACACTGCCTTCACACACTGCCTTCACACACTGCCTTCATACACTGCCTTCACACACTGCCTTCACACACTGCCTTCATACACTGCCTTCACACACTGCCTTCACACACTGCCTTCACACACTGCCTTCATACACTGCCTTCACACACTGCCTTCACACACTGCCTTCATACACTGCCTTCACACACTGCCTTCACACACTGCCTTCACACACTGCCTTCACACACTGCCTTCACACACTGCCTTCACACACTGCCTTCACACACTGCCTTCATACACTGCCTTCACACACTGCCTTCACACACTGCCTTCACACACTGCCTTCACACACTGCCTTCACACACTGCCTTCACACACTGCCTTCACACACTGCCTTCACACACTGCCTTCACACACTGCCTTCACACACTGCCTTCACACACTGCCTTCACACACTGCCTTCATACACTGCCTTCACACACTGCCTTCACACACTGCCTTCACACACTGCCTTCACACACTGCCTTCACACACTGCCTTCACACACTGCCTTCACACACTGCCTTCACACACTGCCTTCACACACTGCCTTCACACACTGCCTTCACACACTGCCTTCATACACTGCCTTCACACACTGCCTTCACACACTGCCTTCACACACTGCCTTCACACACTGCCTTCACACACTGCCTTCAAACACACACTGCTTTCACACACTGCCTTCACACACTGCCTTCATACACTGCCTTCACACACTGCCTTCATACACTGCCTTCACACACTGCCTTCACACACTGCCTTCACACACTGCCTTCACACACTGCCTTAATACACTGCCTTCACACACTGCTTTCACACACTGCCTTCACACACTGCCTTCACACACAGTCTTCACACACTGCCTTCACACACTGCCTTCACACACTGCCTTCATACACTGCCTTCACACACTGCCTTCACACACTGCCTTCACACACTGCCTTCACACACTGCCTTCACACACTGCCTTCACACACTGCCTTCACACACTGCCTTCATACACTGCCTTCACACACTGCCTTCACACACTGCCTTCACACACTGCCTTCACACACTGCCTTCACACACTGCCTTCATACACTGCCTTCACACACTGCCTTCATACACTGCCTTCACACACTGCCTTCATACACTGCCTTCACACACTGCCTTCATACACTGCCTTCACACACTGCCTTCACACACTGCCTTCACACACTGCTTTCACACACTGCTTTCACACACTGCCTTCTCACACTGCCTTCATACACTGCCTTCACACACTTCTTTCACACACTGCCTTCACACACAGCCTTCACACACTGCCTTCACACACTGCCTTCATAGACTGCCTTCACACACTGCCTTCACACACTGCCTTCACACACTACCTTCACACACTGCCTTCACACACTGCCTTCATAGACTGCCTTCACACAGTGCCTTCACACAGTGCCTTCACACTGTCTTCACACACTGCCTTCACACACTGCCTTCACACACTGCCTTCACACACTACCTTCACACACTACCTTCACACACTACCTTCACACACTGCCTTCACACACTGCCTTAACACACTGCCTTCACACACCGCCTTCACACACTGCCTTCACACACTGCCTTCACATACTGCATTCGCACGCTGCCTTCATAGACTGCCTTCGCACACTGCCTTCACACACTGCCTTCACATACTTCCTTCACATACTGTATTCACACACTGCCTTCATAGACTGCCTTTGCACACTGCCTTCACACACTGCCTTCACACACTGCCTTCACACACTGCCTCCAAACACTGCCTTCACACACTGCCTTCGCACACTGCCTTCACACACTGCCTTCACATACTTCATTCACACACTGCCTTCATAGACTGCCTTCGCACACTGCTTTCACACACACTACCTTCACACACTGCCTTCACACACTGCCTGCACACACTGCCTTCACACACTGCCTTCACACACTATCTTCACACACTGCCTTCACACACTGCCTTCACACACTGCCTTAACATACTGCCTTCACACGCTGCCTTCACACACTACCTTCACACACAATGCCTTCACGCACTGCCTTCACACACTGCCTTCACACACTGCCTTCACACACTGCCTTCACACACTGCCTTCACACTCTGCCTTCACACACTGCCTTCACACACTGCCTTCACACACTGCCTTCACACACTGCCTTCACACACTGCCTTCACACACTGCCTTAACATACTGCCTTCACACACTGCCTTCATACACACTGCCTTCACACACTGCCTTCACACACTGCCTTCACACACTTCCTTCACACACTGCCTTCACACACTGCCTTCACACTCTGCCTTCACATACTGCATTCACACACTGCCTTCACACACTGCCTTCACACACTGCCTTCACACACTGCCTTCATACACTGCCTTCACACACTGCCTTCACACACTGCCTTCACACACTGCCTTCACACACTGCCTTCACACACTGCCTTCACACACTGCCTTCACACACTGCCTTCACACACTGCCTTCACACACTGCCTTCACACACTGCCTTCACACACTGCCTTCACACACTGCCTTCACACACTGCCTTCACATACTGCATTCACACACTGCCTTCATAGACTGCCATCGCACACTGCCTTCACACACTGCCTTCACACACTGCCTTCACACACTGCCTTCACACACTGCCTCCACACACTGCCTCCACACACTGCCCTCACACACTGCCCTCACACACTGCCTTCACACACTGCCTTCACACACTGCCTTCACACACTGCCTTCACACACTGCCTTCACACACTGCCTTCACACACGGCCTTCACACACTGCCTTCACACACTGCCTTCACACACTGCCTTCACACACTGCCTTCACACACTGCCTTCACACACTGCCTTCAGACACTGCCTTCATAGACTGCCTTCACACAATGCCTTCACACACTGCCTTCACACACTGCCTTCACTCACAGCCTTCATACAATAGCTTCATACACTGCCTTCACACACTTCATTCACACACTGCCTTCACACACTGCATTCACTTACTGCCTTCACACACTGCCTTCACACACTGCCTTCACACATTGCCTTCACACACTGCTTTCACACACTGCATTCACACACTGCCCTCACACACGGCCTTCACACACTGCCTTCACACACTGCCTTCACACACTGCCTTCACACACTGCCTTCACACTGCATTCACACACTGCCCTCACACACACTGCCCTCACACACTGCCTTCACACACTGCTTTCACACACTGCCTTCACACACTGCCTTCACACACTGCATTCACACACTGCCCTCACACACGGCCTTCACACACTGCCCTCATACACTGCCTTTACACAATGTCTTCACACACTGCCACACTTCACACACGCTTCACACACTTCACACACTGCCTTCACACACTGCCTTCACACATTGCCTTCACACACTGCATTCACACACTGCCCTCACACACTGCCTTCACACACTGCCTTCACACACTGCATTCACACTGCCCTCACACACGGCTTCACACACTGCCTTCGCACACTGCCTTCACACACTGCCTTCACACACTGCCCTCGCACGCTGCCTTCACACACTGCCTTCACACACTACCTTCACACACTGCCTCCACACACTGCCCTCACACACTGCCTTCACACACTGCCCTCACACACTGCCTTCATATACACTGCCTCTACACACTGCCTTCACACACTACCTTCATACATTGCCTTTACACACTGCCTTCACATACTGCCACTGCCTTCAGACACTGCCCTCACACACTGCCTTCACATACTGCCACTGCCTTCAGACACTGCCCTCACACACTGCCTTCACACACTGCCTTCATAGACTTGTCTTCACACACTGCCTTCATAGAATGCCTTCATAGACTGCTTTCACACACTGCCTTCACACACTGCCCTCACACACTGCCTTCACACACTGCCTTCATACACTGCCTTCACACACTGCCTTCACACACTGCCCTCATACACTGCCTTTACACAATGTTTTCACACACTGCCACACTTCACACACTTCACACACTGCCTTCACACACACTGCCTTCACACACTGCCTTCACACACTGCCTTCACACACTGCCTTCACACACTGCCTTCACACACTGCCTTCACACACTGCCCTCACACACGGCCTTCACACACTGCCTTCACACACTGCCTTCACACACTGCCTTCACACACTGCCCTCACACGCTGCCTTCACACACTGCCTTCACACACTGCCTTCACACACTGCCTTCACACACTGCCCTCACACACTGCCTTCACACACTGCCCTCACACACTGCGTTCATATACACTGCCTCTACACTGCTTTCACACACTACCTTCATACACTGCCTTTACACACTGCCTTCACATACTGTCACTGCCTTCAGACACTGCCCTCACACACTGCCTTCACACACTGCCTTCACATACTGCGTCTGCCTTCAGACACTGCCCTCACACACTTCCTTCACACACTGCCTTCATAGACTTGTCTTCACACACTGCCTTCGTAGAATGCCTTCATAGACTGCTTTCACACACTGCCTTCACACACTGCCTTCACACACTGCCCTCACACACTGCCTTCACACACTGCCCTCATACACTGCCTCCACACACTGCCCTCATACACTGCCTTTACACAATGTCTTCACACACTGCCACACTTCACACACGCTTCACACACTTCACACAATGCCTTCACACACTGCCTTCACACACTGCCTTCACACACTGCCTTCACACATTGCCTTCACACACTGCATTCACACACTGCATTCACACACTGCCCTAACGCACTGCCCTAACACACTGCCTTCACACACTGCTTTCACACACTGCCTTTACACACTGCCTTCACACACACTGCATTCACACACTGCCTTCACACACTGCCCTCACACACAACCTTCACACACTGCCTTCACACACTGCCTTCACACACTGCCCTCACACGCTGCTTTCACACACTGCCTTCACACACACTGCCTTCACACACTGCCTTCACACACTGCCTTCACACACTGCCCTCACGCACTGCCTTCACACACTGCCTTCACATTCTGCCCTCACACACTGCCTTCATATACACTGCCTTCACACACTGCCTTCACACTGCCTTCATACACTGCCTTTACACAGTGCCTTCACACACTGCCTTCACATACTGCCACTGCCTTCAGACACTGCCCTCACACACTGCCTTCTCATACTGCCACTGCCTTCAGACACTGCCCTCACACACTGCCTTCATAGACTTGTCTTCACACACTGCCTTCACATACTGCCACTGCCTTCAGACACTGCCCTCACACACTGCCTTCTCATACTGCCACTGCCTTCAGACACTGCCCTCACACACTGCCTTCATAGACTTGTCTTCACACACTGCCTTCACATACTTCCACTGCCTTCAGACACTGCCCTCTCACACTGCCTTCACATACTGCCACTGCCTTCAGACACTGCCCTCACACACTGCCTTCTCATACTGCCACTGCCTTCACACACTGCCCTCACACACTGCCTTGACACACTGCCCTCATACACTGCCTCCACACATTGCCCTCATACACTGCCTTTACACAATGTCTTTACACACTGCCACACTTCACACACACTTCACACACTGCCTTCATATACTGCCCTCACACACTGTCTTCACACAGTGCCTTCACACACTCCCTTCACTCACTGCCTTCACACACTGCCTTCACAGACTGCCTTCACACACTGTCCTCATACACTGCTCTCCTCTCAGACACTGCCAGGCATTTGCAGAGGCCACTGGTTACTAGTGATAGTGTTTACTGGTGACAGTGGTTACTAGTGACATTATTTACTAGTGACAGTAGTAACTAGTGACAGTAGTTACTAGTGACAGTGGTTACTAGTGACAGTAGTTACTTGTGACAGTGGTTACTAGTGACAGTGGTTACTAGTAACAGTGGTTACTAGTGACAGTGATTACTAGTGACAGTAGTTACTAGTGACAGTGGTTACTAGTGACAGTAGTTACTAGTGACAGTGGTTACTAGTGACAGTGGTTACTATTGACAGTGATTACTAGTGACAGTAGTTACTAGTGACAGTAGTTGCTAGTGACAGCAGATACTAGTGACAGTTACTAGTGACAGTGATTACTAGTGACAGTGGTTACTAGTGACAGTAGTTACTAGTGACTGGTTACTAGTGACAATGGTTACTAGTGACAGTAGTTATTAGTGACAGTGGTTACTAGTGACAGTGGTTACTAGTGACAGTGGTTACTAGTGACAGTAATTACTAGTGACAGGGGTTACTAGTGACAGTAGTTACTAGTGACAGTGGTTACCAATGACAGTAGTTACTTCCGACTGTGGCTACTAGTGACAGTAGTTGCTAGTGACAGTGGTTACTAGTGACAGTTATTGGTGACAGTAGTTACTAGTGACAGTGGTTACTAGTGACAGTAGTTATTGGTGACAGTAGTTACTAGTGACAGTTGTTATTTGCGACAGTAGTTACTAGTGAGAGTAGTTACTGGTGACCTTAGTTACTAGTGACAGTGGTTACTAGTGACAGTGGTTACTAGTGACAGTGGTTACTAGTGACAGTGGTTACTAGTGATAGTAGTTACTAGTGACAGTGG
Source organism: Cherax quadricarinatus (assembly GCF_038502225.1). NCBI lineage: Eukaryota > Metazoa > Arthropoda > Malacostraca > Decapoda > Parastacidae > Cherax > Cherax quadricarinatus. The sequence goes on from NC_091376.1 coordinate 14,721,866, forward strand.
TTACTAGTGACAGTGGTTACTAGTGACAGTAGTTACTAGTGACTGTGATTACTTGTGACAGTGGTTACTAGTGACAGTAGTTGCTAGTGACAGTGGTTACAAGTGACAGTAGTTTCTAGTGACAGTGATTACTAGTGACAGTGGTTACTAGTGACAGTGGTTACTAGTGACAGTAGTTACTAGTGATAGTTACTAGTGACAGTAGTTACTAGTGACAGTGGTTACTAGTGACAGTGGTTACTAGTGACAGTATTTACTAGTGACAGTGGATGCTAGTGACAGTGGTTACTAGTGACAGTAGTTACTAGTGACAGTGGTTACTAGTGACAGTATTTACTAGTGAGAGTGGATGCTAGTGACAGTAGTTACTAGTGACAGTAGTTACTAGTGACAGTGGTTACTAGTGACAGTAGTTACTAGTGACAGTGGTTACTAGTGACAGTAGTTACAAGTGACAGTGGTTACTAGTGACAGTAGTTACTAGCGACAGTGGTTACTAGTGACAGTAGTTACTACTGACTGTGGCTACTAGTGACAGTGGTTACTTGTGACAGTGGTTACTAGTGACAGTGGTTACTAGTGACAGTATTTACTAGTGAGAGTGGATGCTAGTGACAGTAGTTATTAGTGACAGTAGTTACTAGTGACAGTGGTTACTAGTGACAGTAGTTACTAGTGACAGTGGTTACTAGTGACAGTAGTTACAAGTGACAGTGGTTACTAGTGACAGTAGTTACTACTGACTGTGGCTACTAGTGACAGTGGTTACTTGTGACAGTGGTTACTAGTGACAGTGGTTACTAGTGACAGTATTTACTAGTGAGAGTGGATGCTAGTGACAGTAGTTACTAGTGACAGTAGTTACTAGTGACAGTGGTTACTAGTGACAGTAGTTACTAGTGACAGTGGTTACTAGTGACAGTAGTTACAAGTGACAGTGGTTACTAGTGACAGTAGTTACTAGCGACAGTGGTTACTAGTGACAGTAGTTACTACTGACTGTGGCTACTAGTGACAGTGGTTACTTGTGACAGTGGTTACTAGTGACAGTGGTTACTAGTGACAGTAGTTATTGGTCGCATTAGTTACTAGTGACATTAGTTACTAGTGACATTAGTTACTAGTGACAGTAGTTACTAGTGACAGTAGTTATTGGTGACATTAGTTACTAGTGAGAGTAGTTACTGGTGACATTAGTTACTGGTGACAGTGGTTACTAGTGACAGTAGTTATTGGTGACAGTAGTTACTAGTGACAGAAGTTATTGGCGACAGAAGTTACTAGTGAGAGTAGTTACTGGTGACATTATTTACTAGTGACAGTGGGTACTAGTGACAGTGGTTACTAGTGACAGTAGTTACCAGTGACAGTAGTTACTAGTGACAGTAGTTACTGGTGACAGTAGTTACTGGTGACAGTAGTTACTGGTGACAGTAGTTACTAGTGATGGTAGTTACTAGTGACAGTGGTTACTAGTGGCAGTGGTTACTAGTGACAGTTACTAGTGACAGTGGTTACTGGTGACAGTAGTTACTAGTGACAGTAGTTACTAGTGACGGTAGTTACTAGTGACAGTGGTTACTATTGGCAGTGGTTACTAGTGACAGTTACTAGTGACAGTTGTTACTGGTGACAGTAATTACTAGTGACAGTAGTTACTAGTGACGGTAGTTACTAGTGACAGTGGTTACTAGTGACAGTTACTAGTGTCAGTAGTTATATCATGTGGGAGTTCGAACACGTGGATTGGGTAAAGTAATACTCACGTAGGCTGGTAGTACATATAATTACAGATAATGTGGGGAGCGCGGTTACAGCCTGCCTCTCTCCTCACTCTCGTATAACTGACTGGCCGCCCACAGTACCCATATGTGAGGGGGTCTTTGAATACTGCTATGGTCAGCACAATATGAATTCAGACAGTGACTCAGGCAGAGACGGTTGGTAGTGAGTCAACTACTGGTACACTGGTTACTGGTAACTGTTTACTACTACTGAGAGTTACTAATGACAGCAGTTACTAATGACAGTGGTTATTAGTGACACTGGTTACTAGTGAAAGCAGTTACTAGTGACAGTAGTTACCAGTGACAGTGGTTACTGGTGACAGTAGTTACTAGTGACAGTAGTTACTAGTGACGGTAGTTACTAGTGACAGTGGTTACTATTGACAGTGGTTCTCAGTAGTAGTACCAGTTCCTAGTAACCAGTTACCAGTAACCAGTGTACCAGTAGATGACTCACTACCAACTGTCTCTGCGTGAATCACTGACTGTATTCATATTGCTGCTGACCATAGCAGGATTTCAAACACCCTCACTCGTAGGCACTCATGGGTCAGTCAAGATAGGGAGCAGAGAGAGGCAGGTCGGCTGTTGGCGCTTTTCATACTTCCCGTTATATATTATACGTACTACCAGCCTACGTGAGTATTCTTACCCAATCCACGCATCGAAAACCCACATGACATGGTTACTAGTGACAGTGGTCACTGGTGACAGTAGTTACTAGTGACAGTAGATACTGGTGACAGTAGTTACTAGTGACAGTAGTTACTAGTGACGGTAGTTGCTAGTGACAGTGGTTACTAGTGACAGTGGTTACTAGTGACAGTGGTTACTAGTGACAGTTACTAGTGACAGTAGTTACTAGTGACAGTGGTTACTAATGGCAGCAGTTACTAATGACAGTGGTTACTTGTGACACTGGCTACTAGTGAAAGTAGTTACTAGTGACAGCAGTTACTAGTGACAGTGGTTACTGGTGACAGTAGCTACTATTAACAGTAGTTACTATTGACACTAGTTACTGGTGACAGTAGTTACCGGTGACATTGGTGACTAGTGACAGTAGCTATTAGTAACGCTGGTTACTAGTGGCAGTAATTACTAGTACAGTACTTAAGCAGTGCTCAAGCAAGGCCCATTCGCCTGACCCTGGAATCGAAACTCGTTCCTTCTGGTTGTGAGGCAAACTTTCTGAGGTAGTACATAGAGAGATGATTGGTTTGGGTTTGAGATGTTGCATCTCGCACACAGAGTGTGTTGTGAGGATGTGTTGACGCAGCACTTGACAGGACGAGTTACGGGGTGTCAAATCACCTCGTTTCACGTATCCACGAGTCAGTAAGTGGACGTTAGTTCACCAGTGGGAACAAGGCAGTGTTGTTCACTCATAGTAACACCTGGTTCCTTCATTAACACTACTGTTTGTTAATAAACTAGTCCTAGTACTTGCTGGTTTCTGCTTTAGTACCCAGTACCTGCTGGTTTCTGTCTCAGTGATGTACTGATTGTCAGTAAGCTAGTCCTAGTACTGACCCCAGTAGGTTTAGCGCTAGGTTTTCATAATAATAGTCCTAGTACTAATTGATTCATGTCTTAACACTGTACTGGGTATCAGCAAGCTATAATAATAATAATAATAATAATAATAATGATAATAATAATAATAATAATAATAATAATAACAATAATAATAATAATAATAATAATAATAATAATAATAATAATAATAATAATATCTTTATTTCTACCAGTACATGTACAAGGTATACAGACCATAACTGACATCAATGACATACTACTATATAGAAAGCCGCTTGTTACTTTCAGAGCATTTCCCACAAATTAGGTCAGTTTTGTCCCAGGATGCGACCCACACCAGTCTACTAACACCCAGGTACCCATTTTACTGATGGGTGAACAGGGACAGCAGGTGTCTTATGGAAACACGTCCTAATGTTATCCAGCCGTACTGGGGATTCGATCTCCAAACCTCAGTGTGTGAACTATACCTTAGTAATTTCGTCTTCTAGACATTTACCATGTTTCCTATCGAGGTTTGGAGTCCTGTAAATTACGCCCAAGATTAGTTTTTCATGTCCCTTCAGTAACTGTAGACAAACATATCTAATTCGGTAGTTGAAATTGTCGGGATTGAATACCATTGATATAGAGTTAGAAATATCTCTGATATATGTCGCCATTCCACCACCCTTCCTGTTGACCCTGTCAGTGTGGAATAATTTATAGCCTTGTATGTGACATTCAGAAGGCATTTCTCTATCATATTGAACTAGGTCTCTGTTATTGCAATAATATCTATGTTTCCAGCACATGCAATTAATTTTAGTTCATTCATCTAATTCCTAGTAGACCTTATGAGAGTTAGTTACTCGCTTACCTATAATGTCTGTTTCTTGAGCATTTCCTATGCTTTTATTAGTAACTGTATGTTGAACAATAATTGTTAACGTTTTCCTGAGGTATTTTGGCAAATTTTTGATGTTGTCATCCCTCGTGCTGCAATCGATTTGTTTCCCACACACACCCATACCCGTACTATCAGTTTAAGTCCTAGACAACTCAGCAAGGGCATCCCTCGACAGAGTTAGCTAATGCTACCACCCTTGTCCTAGAGAGATGTACCCCATCCCTTCCATAGTAATAGTTATGTTTATTTCAAGATGATGCAATGTTTGTTCAGAGATGGGTGACATTTAGGTGTGCATACATAAAGACCATTGTTATGCACAGTATTTCGGGCAATACATATCATGTTTGCTAGCGAGATTATCTCAGTTGTCAATCAGTGGGATTTACAAGTTTTTTTTTGTACAGTACTTGTCTAGCCAGAAATTTCCAACAGCTGTACTAGATCGTGAGTCAGAATCGGGATCCCTCCTTTGAACCTAATTAGATCTATAGTTGACCTGTAATTACTTAGCAGCTCATGTCTCCTGTCCATTTTAGTATAGTTTCGCCCACCACTGAGGCTGACAATGTGCTCGTTCCCATTACCTGTTGACTATGTCACTGACACCGGCTCCTGGGAAATACCCTCTGTCTCACCTTCCTGTCTTTGTTACAGAAAACACGGTCTGTATATCTAGCTTGTGAATCACTGACCACGAAGATTTCCTTACCTTTCTTCGCAGTGGAATTTGTGGTACCCTTATCCTTATTCATCATTGAAGTACAATCGTCCTGGAGAAAAGAGAAACGATTTCTTACCTTCAGATCTGCTCCTTTAACCTTCCTTAATCTGACGTTTCTCTATTGGAAATCACTTCCCACTTGATGCTGCTGCCAACCTTGTCCTTGTTGCTGGTAACCTGTGTTCCTGTTTCAGTTTCTTGTTTTTCTCCTTGAGATGTAGAACCTCCTCCTTCAACATTCTACCCCTCAAGGAAGGTTCTTTGATGTTGGTGAGGGGCTCTTGATTATAATAATAAATAATAATTCAACATTCTACAACACTATAAAAGCAAGCCATGGTGCTCTAAAACCGCAATTATTCCCCAGCTTTTGCTCTCTACATATTTGCTTTTCCCGTATTCAAGTGAAGAAGCCTACTGCGTAGGCGAAACGTTTTAGACCCAAGACACTTAACAGTTGTAGATGTATCTTATCTACTTGTCGGTAGTATATACCATTATTATACTGATATACCATCATCCTATCCTGCAGGAGGATGGCTGAGTCATTAGCCTTAAAACCTATCATCTACACGAAGGTCAGTAAGGAAACAAACCATATCCACTCCCGTGGTAAGGTTTGTTTGCAATCGCGGCATTACGATTTCGTGAGTCAGTAAGGACCTGCCTCGCCTGGGCCAGGAGACCTGCTGCAGTGGTCCTTCTTTCTTGTGTTCTTATGCCAGTCACTTGTACACCACCAGTCAAATGTATTTTAATAATCAATGTTCTGATTAAAGTAACCTCTGTATACTGAGACATACAACTCTGGGACTGTATATACTGTTGCTCCCAGTGTATACACTGTTGCTCCCAGTGTATATACTGTTGCTCCCAGTGTATATACTGTTGCTCCCAGTGTATACACTGTTGCTCCCAGTGTATATACTGTTGCTCCCAGTGTATACACTGTTGCTCCCAGTGTATATACTGTTGCTCCCAGTGTATACACTGTTGCTCCCAGTGTATATACTGTTGCTCCCAGTGTATACACTGTTGCTCCCAGTGTATATACTGTTGCTCCCAGTGTATATACTGTTGTAATAAAGTTGGTAGAATTACCGACAATATGTAAAGTAAAAGGACACAAGTGCAACTAATGTGACATTTATTGTGGCAACGTTTCGCTCTCCAGGAGCTTTATCAAGCCTTGATAAAGCTCCTGGAGAGCGAAACGTTGCCACAATAAATGTCACATTAGTTGCACTTGTGTCCTTTTACTTTACGTATATACTGTTGCTCCCAGTGTATATACTGTTGCTCCCAGTGTATATACTGTTGCTCCCAGTGTATACACTGTTGCTCCCAGTGTATATACTGTTGCTCCCAGTGTATATACTGTTGCTCCCAGTGTATATACTGTTGCTCCCAGTGTATATACTGTTGCTCCCAGTGTATACACTGTTGCTCCCAGTGTATATACTGTTGCTCCCAGTGTATATACTGTTGCTCCCAGTGTATATACTGTTGCTCCCAGTGTATACACTGTTGCTCCCAGTGTATATACTGTTGCTCCCAGTGTATATACTGTTGCTCCCAGTGTATACACTGTTGCTCCCAGTGTATATACTGTTGCTCCCAGTGTATACACTGTTGCTCCCAGTGTATACACTGTTGCTCCCAGTGTATACACTGTTGCTCCCAGTGTATACACTGTTGCTCCCAGTGTATATACTGTTGCTCCCAGTGCATACACTGTTGCTCCCAGTGCATATACTGTTGCTCCCAGTGTATACACTGTTGCTCCCAGTGTATATACTGTTGCTCCCAGTATATATACTGTTGCTCCCAGTGTATACACTGTTGCTCCCAGTGTATACACTGTTGCTCCCAGTGTATACACTGTTGCTCCCAGTGTATACACTGTTGCTCCCAGTGTATATACTGTTGCTCCCTGTGTATATACTGTTGCTCCCAGTGTATACACTGTTGCTCCCAGTGTATACACTGTTGCTCCCAGTGTATACACTGTTGCTCCCAGTGTATATACTGTTGCTCCCAGTGTATATACTGTTGCTCCCAGTGTATATACTGTTGCTCCCAGTGTATACACTGTTGCTGCCAGTGTATATACTGTTGCTCCCAGTGTATATACTGTTGCTCCCAGTGTATACACTTGCTCCCTGTGTATATACTGTTGCTCCCAGTGTATACACTGTTGCTCCCAGTGTATACACTGTTGCTCCCAGTGTATACACTGTTGCTCCCAGTGTATATACTGTTGCTCCCAGTGCATACACTGTTGCTCCCAGTGCATATACTGTTGCTCCCAGTGTATACACTGTTGCTCCCAGTGTATATACTGTTGCTCCCAGTGTATATACTGTTGCTCCCAGTGTATACACTGTTGCTCCCAGTGTATACACTGTTGCTCCCAGTGTATACACTGTTGCTCCCAGTGTATATACTGTTGCTCCCAGTGCATACACTGTTGCTCCCAGTGTATATACTGTTGCTCCCAGTGTATATACTGTTGCTCCCAGTGCATACACTGTTGCTCCCAGTGTATATACTGTTGCTCCCAGTGTATATACTGTTGCTCCCAGTGTATACACTGTTGCTCCCAGTGTATATACTGTTGCTCCCAGTGTATATACTGTTGCTCCCAGTGTATATACTGTTGCTCCTCTGAGTGGTAGTCAACCATCCTGTGGGAGGTAGTCATCCGTCCTGTGGGTGGTAGTCAACCATCCTGTGGGTGGTAGTCACCCATCCTGTGGGTGGTAGTCACCCATCCTGTGGGTGGTAATCAACCATCCTGAAGGAGGTAGTTAACAATCCTGTGGGAGTTAGTCACCTACAGGATGGGCGACTACGTCTTTCAGGATGGGTGACTATGTCCTTCAGGGTGATTGACTATCACTCACAGGATGGGTGACTACATCCATCAGGATGAGTGATTACCACTCACAGGATGGGTGACTACCACTCACAGGATGGGTGACTACCACTCACAGGATGGGTGACTACCACTCACAGGATGGGTGACTACATCCATCAGGATGAGTGATTACCACTCACAGGATGGGTGACTACCACTCACAGGATGGGTGACTACCACTCACAGGATGGGTGACTACCACTCACAGGATGGGTGACTACCACTCACAGGATGGGTGACTACCACTCACAGGATGGGTGACTACATCCATCAGGATGAGTGATTACCACTCACAGGATGGGTGACTACCACTCACAGGATGGGTGACTACCACTCACAGGATGGGTGACTACCACTCACAGGATGGGTGACTACCACTCACAGGATGTTTGACTACCACTCACAGGATGGGTGACTACCACTCACAGGATGGGTGATTACGTCTTTCAGGATGGATGACTATGTCCTTCAGGATGGGTGACTACACCCTTCAGGATGGGTACTACATCCTTCAGGATGGGTGATTACATCCTTCAGGATGGGTGACTACATCCTTCAGGATGGGTACTACATCCTTCAGGATGGGTGATTACATCCTTCAGGATGTGTGACTACATCTTTCAGGATGGGTACTACATCCTTCAGGATGGGTGATTACATCCTTCAGGATGGGTGACTACATCCTTCAGGATGGGTACTACATTCTTCAGGATGGGTGATTACATCCTTCAGGATGGGTGACTACATCCTTCAGGATAGATGACTGCATCCTTCAGGATGGATGACTGCATCCTTCAGGATGGATGACTGCATCCTTCAGGATGTGTGACTACATCCTTCAGGATGGGTACTACATCCTTCAGGACGGGTGACTGCATCCTTCAGGATGGGTGACTACATCCTTCAGGATGGGTGACATCCTTCAAGATGGGTGACATCCTTCAGGATGAGTGACATCCTTCAGGATGGGTACTACATCTTTCAGGATGGGTGACATCCTTCAGAATGGGTACTACATCCTTCAGGATGGGTGACATCCTTCAGGATGGGTACTACATCCTTCAGGATGGGTGACATCCTTCAGGATGGGTACTACATCCTTCAGGATGGGTAACATCCTTCAGGATGGGTACTACATCCTTCAGGATGGGTGACATCCTTCAGGATGGGTACATCCTTCAGGATGGGTAACATCCTTCAGGTTGGGTGACATCCTTCAGGATGGGTACTACATCCTTCAGGATGGGTGACATTCTTCAGGATGGGTACTACATCCTTCAGGATGGGTGACATCCTTCAGGTTGGGTGACATCCTTCAGGATGGGTAACATCCTTCAGGATGGGTACTACATCCTTCAGGATGGGTGTCATCCTTCAGGATGGGTACTACATCCTTCAGGATGGGTGACATCCTCCAGGTTGGGTGACATCCTTCAGGATGGGTACTACATCCTTCAGGATGGGTGACATTCTTCCGGATGGGTACTACATCCTTCAGGAGGGGTGACCTCCTTCAGGTTGGGTGACATCCTTCAGGATGGGTAACATCCTTCAGGATGGGTACTACATCCTTCAGGATGGGTGACATCCTTCAGGATGGGTACCACATCCTTCAGGATGGGTGACATCCTTCAGGTTGGGTAACATCCTTCAGGATGGGTAACATCCTTCAGGATGGGTACTACATCCTTCAGGATGGGTGACATCCTTCAGGTTGGGTGACATCCTTCAGGATGGGTACTACATCCTTCAGTATGGGTGACACCCTTCAGGATGGGCACTACATCCTTCAGGATGGGTAACATCCTTCAGGATGGGTACTACATCCTTCAGGATGGGTACTACATCCTTCAGGATGGGTAACATCCTTCAGGATGGGTACTACATCCTTCAGAATGGGTGACATCCTTCAGGATGGGTACTACATCCTTCAGGATGGGTAACATCCTTCAGGATGGGTACTACATCCTTCAGGATGGGTAACATCCTTCAGGATGGGTACTACATCCTTCAGGATGGGTGACATCCTTCAGGATGGGTGACATCCTTCAGGATGGGTACTACATCCTTCAGAATGGGTGACATCCTTCAGGATGGGTACTACATCCTTCAGGATGGGTGACATCCTTCAGGATGGGTACTACATCCTTCAGAATGGGTGACATCCTTCAGGATGGGTGACATCCTTCAGGATGGGTGCAAGTTACATGATGTAAATTTAAAATCACTGAGTCTTAGTCAGGAATTTCTAATCGACAGATATGTGAGGAGACCAGACCTTGTGGCGCCTGGGAGTGCTGGAGGAGGATCATGGGGAGGATGGTGGGAGGGATGGTGGGGAGGATGGTGGGGAGGATGGTGGGGAGGATGGTGGGGAGGAGATGGAGGAGGAGGAGGAGGAGGAGGGGGGGATGGTTTGAGTCACCCTCCCCCACCAACCACTACCTTGGTCTCCCTCTTGTAGCTCATTGGTTTGAGCGTTCGATTGCATTGACGTGGGTTCGATTCCCTGGCTTGGTAAAGCATATGGGCAGGTTTCCTGCTCACCTTGCAGAATGGAAGTATGATAGCAGAATGGAAGTATGATAGTTCGAATGGAAGTATGATAGTTCGAATGGAAGTATGATAGTTCGAATGGAAGTATGATAGTAGGGATAACTCAGTAACAGTCCCAGATTTTCGCTTAGCAGATTACGATGGGCTTAGAGAACACTTATCATCTGTTGACTGGGGTAACGAAGAGAGCTATCAATATGACAGTTTTCTGAACACTATACATGCTGCTCAAAGAACGTTTATCCCTTATAAAGAAATTAGATCAAATAGAAATGACCCAAAATGGATGAATAATAGGCTGAAATATCTACTAGGGCATAAGAAAGGAATTTATAGGCGTATCAAAAGACGCTAGGGTCATCTTATGAATCAGTATATTGACATTAAGAGGGACATTAGAAAGGGTATAAGAAAAGCTAAAAGGGACTATGAAATTAAAGTTGCTAGGGATTCTAAAACTAACCCAAAAAGTTTTTTCCAGGTCTATAGAACAAAAGTTAGAGATAAGATAGGTCCCCTTAAAAATAACTATGGGCACCTTACTGACAAAGAGAATGAAATGTGCTCGATTTTAAATAATTATTTATTTAAATAATTATTTACTTAATTATTTTCTCTCGGTTTTTACACAGGAAGACACTAATAATATTCCGGTAATTAATATTTATAGTGGGCCAGAAGAAGATAAATTATGTAACATCACAGTCACTAGTGAAATGGTTGTGAAACAGATAGACCGACTTACCTGGAGGTTACCTGGAGGTTATTCCGGGGATCAACGCCCCCGCGGCCCGGTCCATGACCAGGCCTCCCGATGGATCAGGGCCTGATCAACTAGGCTGTTACTGCTGGCCGCACGCAGTCCGACGTACGAGCCACAGCCCGGCTGATCCGGCACTGACTTTAGGTATCTGTCCAGCTCTCTCTTGAAGGCAGCCAGGGGTTTATTGGCAATTCCCCTAATGCTTGATGGGAGGCTGTTGAACAGTTTTGGGCCCCGGACACTTATGGTGTTTTCTCTTAGTGTACCAATGGCGCCCCTACTTTTTATTGGCGGCATTTTGCATCGCCTGCCCAGTCTTTTACTTTCGTAGGGAGTGATTTCTGTGTGCAGATTTGGGACCATTCCTTCCAAGATTTTCCAAGTGTAGATTATGATATATCTCTCCCTCCTGCGTTCCAACGAGTACAAGTCAAGTGCTTTCAAGCGTTCCCAGTAGTTAAGGTGCTTGACAGAACTTATACGTGCAGTAAAGGATCTCTGTACACTCTCTAGATCTGCGATTTCACCTGCTTTGTACGGAGATGTTAATGTATAGCAGTATTCCAGCCTAGAGAGAACAAGTGATTTGAAAAGGATCATCATGGGCTTGGCATCTCTCGTTTTGAAAGTTCTCATTATCCATCCTATCATTTTCTTTGCACGTGCGATCGTGGCACTGTTGTGATCCTTGAAAGTGAGATCCTCAGACATTACTACTCCCATGTCCCTTACATTATTTTTCCGCTCTATTGTATGGCCGGAGTCAGTAGTATACTCTGTTCTAGTTATTATCTCCTCCAGTTTTCCATAACGGAGTCCTGATGAGGTTTTTTCAAGGGTTCTAAAGGAATGCAAAATGGAAGTCTGTGAACCATTAACTAATATTTTTAATTTATCTCTTCAAACAGGTGTAGCGTCTGATATGTGGAAGATGGCTAATGTAATTCCTATTTTTAAAACAGGGGACAAGTCGTTACCGTCAGATTACCGCCCAATAAGCCTGACCTCAATTGTAGGCAAATTACTAGAGTCAATTATAGCTGAGATTATAAGAAGCCATCTCGATAAGCATAGCTTGATTAATGATACTCAGCATGGATTCACAAGAGGCCGGTCTTGTCTAACTAATTTATTAACTTTCTTCAGTAAAGCTTTTGAGGCTGTTGACCACGATAAAGAATTTGATATTGTTTACTTAGATTTTAGTAAGGCATTTGATAGAGTTCCGCACCAGAGACTGTTGAAGAAAGTAGCAGCTCATGGCATTGGGGAAAGGGTGCTCTCGTGGATCGAATCATGGCTCACAGACAGGAAGCAGAGTGTGTCCATAAATGGGGTTAAATCCGAGTGGGGATCAGTAACAAGTGGCGTTCCACAGGGATCAGTCTTGGGCCCGTTGTTGTTTATAATATATATCAATGATCTTGATGAAGGAATTACTAGTGATATGAGCAAATTCGCCGATGACACGAAGATAGGTAGGATAATTGATTCAAACGTAGATGTTAGGGAACTTCAGGAGGATTTAGACAAACTCTACTCTTGGTCAGAAAAGTGGCAGATGCAGTTCAATGTAGATAAATGCAAGGTTCTGAAGCTCGGGAGTGTCCATAACCCTAGCACTTATAAGTTAAATAATGTAGAACTTAGCCATACAGATTGCGAAAAGGACTTGGGGGTTATGGTAAGCAGCAACCTTAAACCAAGACAGCAATGCCTAAGCGTACGTAATAAGGCAAATAGATTACTGGGATTTATATCAAGAAGTGTAAGCAACAGAAGTCCAGAGGTCATACTGCAGCTTTATACATCATTAGTAAGGCCTCACCTAGATTATGCAGCTCAATTCTGGTCTCCATATTACAGAATGGACATAAATTCGTTAGAAAACATTCAGCGTAGGATGACTAAATTAATACATAGCATTAGAAATCTTCCTTATGAAGAAAGATTGAAGACTCTTAAGTTACATTCACTTGTTAGACGAAGAATGAGGGGAGACCTGATCGAAGTGTATAAGTGGAAGATAGGTATTAATAAAGGGGATATTAACAAGGTCTTGAGGATATCTCTCCAAGAGAGAACCCCAGTAATGGATTTAAATTAGATAAGTTTAGATTTAGAAAGGACATAGGAAAGTATTGGTTTGGAAATAGGGTAGTTGATGAGTGGAACAGTCTACCTAGTTGGGTTATTGAGGCTAGGACTTTGGGTAGTTTCAAATTTAGGTTGGATAAGTACATGAGTGGGAGGGGTTGGATTTGAGTGGGACTTGCACATCGGAGCTTGTTTCTTGGGTGGCATTGAAAATTGGGTTGGTCAAATGTTTGTTAGTGGGATGATTTGTAAAGGACCTGCCTAGTATGGGCCAACAGGCCTGCTGCAGTGTTCCTCCTTTCTTATGTTGTTATGTTCTTAATATAGGTGCCTGTGTGTTAGGCGACTGTTGTGGGTCGCTTCTAGTGGAAATATATGTAAAAACTTCAATACGTGTAGGAATGTTATACTGTGTAAATAACTCCAGTACCTGCTGGAATGTTATACTGTGTAACTCCAGTACCTGCTGGAATGTTATACTGTGTAAATAACTCCAGTACCTGCTGGAATGTTATACTGTGTAACTCCAGTACCTGCTGGAATGTTATACTGTGTAAATCCAGTACCTGCTGGAATGTTATACTGTGTAACTCCAGTACCTGCTGGAATGTTATACTGTGTAAATCCAGTACCTGCTGGAATGTTATACTGTGTAACTCCAGTACCTGCTGGAATGTTATACAGTGTTACTCCAGTACCTGCTGGAATGTTATACTGTGTAACTCCAGTACCTGCTGGAATGTTATACTGTGTAACTCCAGTACCTGCTGGAATGTTATACTGTGTAACTCCAGTACCTGCAGGAATGTTATACTGTGTTACTCCAGTACCTGCTGGAATGTTATACAGTGTTACTCCAGTACCTGCTGGAATGTTATACAGTGTTACTCCAGTACCTGCTGGAATGTTATACAGTGTTACTCCAGTACCTGCTGGAATGTTATACAGTGTTACTCCAGTACCTGCTGGAATGTTATACAGTGTAACTCCAGTACCTGCTGGAATGTTATACTGTGTAACTCCAGTACCTGCAGGAATGTTATACTGTGTTACTCCAGTACCTGCAGGAATGTTATACTGTGTTACTCCAGTACCTGCTGGAATGTTATACAGTGTTACTCCAGTACCTGCTGGAATGTTATACAGTGTTACTCCAGTACCTGCTGGAATGTTATACAGTGTTACTCCAGTACCTGCTGGAATGTTATACAGTGTAACTCCAGTACCTGCTGGAATGTTATACTGTGTAACTCCAGTACCTGCTGGAATGTTATACTGTGTAACTCCAGCACCTGCTGGAATGTTATACTGTGTAACTCCAGTACCTGCAGGAATGTTATACTGTGTTACTCCAGTACCTGCAGGAATGTTATACTGTGTAACTCCAGTACCTGCTGGAATGTTATACTGTGTAACTCCAGTACCTGCTGGAATGTTATACTGTGTAACTCCAGTACCTGCAGGAATGTTATACTGTGTTACTCCAGTACCTGCAGGAATGTTATACTGTGTTACTCCAGTACCTGCTGGAATGTTATACAGTGTTACTCCAGTACCTGCTGGAATGTTTTACTGTGCAACTCCAGTACCTGCTGGAATGTTATACTGTGTAACTCCAGTACCTGCAGGAATGTTATACTGTGTAACTCCAGTACCTGCTGGAATGTTATACTGTGTAACTCCAGTACCTGCAGGAATGTTATACAGTGTTACTCCAGTACCTGCTGGAATGTTATACTGTGTAACTCCAGTACCTGCAGGAATGTTATACTGTGTTACTCCAGTACCTGTAGGAATGTTATACTGTGTAACTCCAGTACCTGCTGGAATGTTATACTGTGTAACTCCAGTACCTGCTGGAATGTTATACTGTGTAACTCCAGTACCTGCTGGAATGTTATACTGTGTAACTCCAGTACCTGCTGGAATGTTATACTGTGTAACTCCAGTACCTGCAGGAATGTTATACTGTGTAACTCCAGTACCTGCTGGAATGTTATACTGTGTAACTCCAGTACCTGCTGGAATGTTATACTGTGTAACTCCAGTACCTGCAGGAATGTTATACTGTGTAACTCCAGTACCTGCAGGAATGTTATACAGTGTTACTCCAGTACCTGCTGGAATGTTATACTGTGTAACTCCAGTACCTGCTGGAATGTTATACTGTGTAACTCCAGTACCTGCAGGAATGTTATACAGTGTTACTCCAGTACCTGCTGGAATGTTTTACTGTGTAACTCCAGTACCTGCTGGAATGTTATACTGTGTAACTCCAGCACCTGCTGGAATGTTATACTGTGTAACTCCAGCACCTGCTGGAATGTTATACTGTGTAACTCCAGCACCTGCTGGAATGTTATACTGTGTAACTCCAGCACCTGCTGGAATGTTATACTGTGTAACTCCAGCACCTGCTGGAATGTTATACTGTGTAAATCCAGTACCTGCTGGAATGTTATACTGTGTAACTCCAATACCTGCTGGAATGTTATACTGTGTAACTCCAGCACCTGCTGGAATGTTATACTGTGTAACTCCAGTACCTGCTGGAATGTTATACTGTGTAACTCCAGCACCTGCTGGAATGTTATACTGTGTAACTCCAGCACCTTCTGGAATGTTATACTGTGTAACTCCAGCACATGCTGGAATGTTATACTGTGTAACTCCAGTACCTGCTGGAATGTTATACTGTGTAACTCCAGCACCTGCTGGAATGTTATACTGTGTAACTCCAGTACCTGCTGGAATGTTATACTGTGTAACTCCAGTACCTGCTGGAATGTTATACTGTGTAACTCCAGTACCTGCTGGAATGTTATACTGTGTAACTCCAGCACCTGCTGGAATGTTATACTGTGTAACTCCAGTACCTGCAGGAATGTTATACTGTGTAACTCCAGTACCTGCTGGAATGTTATACAGTGTAACTCCAGTACCTGCTGGAATGTTATACTGTGTTACTCCAGTACCTGCAGGAATGTTATACTGTGTTACTCCAGTACCTGCTGGAATGTTATACAGTGTTACTCCAGTACCTGCTGGAATGTTTTACTGTGTAACTCCAGTACCTGCTGGAATGTTATACTGTGTAACTCCAGCACCTGCTGGAATGTTATACTGTGTAACTCCAGTACCTGCTGGAATGTTATACTGTGTAAATCCAGTACCTGCTGGAATGTTATACTGTGTAACTCCAATACCTGCTGGAATGTTATACTGTGTAACTCCAGCACCTGCTGGAATGTTATACTGTGTAACTCCAGTACCTGCTGGAATGTTATACTGTGTAACTCCAGCACCTACTGGAATGTTATACTGTGTAACTCCAGTACCTGCTGGAATGTTATACTGTGTAACTCCAGTACCTGCTGGAATGTTATACTGTGTAAATCCAGTACCTGCTGGAATGTTATACTGTGTAACTCCAGTACCTGCTGGAATGTTATACTGTGTAAATCCAGTACCTGCTGGAATGTTATACTGTGTAACTCCAGTACCTGCTGGAATGTTATACTGTGTAACTCCAGTACCTGCTGGAATGTTATACTGTGTAACTCCAGTACCTGCTGGAATGTTATACTGTGTTACTCCAGTACCTGCTGGAATGTTATACTGTGTTACTCCAGTACCTGCTGGAATGTTATACTGTGTAACTCCAGTACCTGCTGGAATGTTATACTGTGTAACTCCAGTACCTGCTGGAATGTTATACTGTGTTACTCCAGTACCTGCTGGAATGTTATACTGTGTTACTCCAGTACCTACTGGAATGTTATACTGTGTTACTCCAGTACCTGCTGGAATGTTATACTGTGTAACTCCAGTACCTGCTGGAATGTTATACTGTGTAACTCCAATACCTGCTGGAATGTTATACTGTGTAACTCCAGCACCTGCTGGAATGTTATACTGTGTAACTCCAGCACCTGCTGGAATGTTATACTGTGTAACTCCAGTACCTGCTGGAATGTTATACTGTGTAACTCCAGCACCTGCTGGAATGTTATACTGTGTAACTCCAGTACCTGCTGGAATGTTATACTGTGTAACTCCAGCACCTGCTGGAATGTTATACTGTGTAACTCCAGCACCTGCTGGAATGTTATACTGTGTAACTCCAGCACCTGCTGGAATGTTATACTGTGTAACTCCAGTACCTGCTGGAATGTTATACTGTGTAAGAAGTATAGTGGCAGTGTAGATCACTCCAGTACACTCCTTTGTTTCAGTGCAGTCGGATTCCATTAAGGTTAGACAGACATTTTTTATATTGACATGTTGTCCGTATTGTATACCATACATATATATAACCTGTCAGACACTGCAGCATCATGGAACCTTGGCTCAGAGGACATCTCCACAACCTTCTTCAGTACTGTGGAAAAAGATACTTATGTACAGTTCAGGACATTTATTAAAGGAAACGTTTCGCCACGAGTGGCTTCTTCAGTCCTAAGACTGAAGAAGCCACTCGTGGCGAAACGTTTCCTTTAATAAATGTCCTGAACTGTACATAAGTGTCTTTTTCCACATCTTGTCGGTATCACCATACCATTTCCTCTTCTTCAGTACTACTGACCCGTCCCACTGGTATGACCTACTTCCACTGGGTAATCCCACCTTCCAGTGACAATGTGTTCGTCTGCTACACATCCCTCACCTGACTCAGTATATAAGCACCAGTCTTCCTGCCTGTGCCTCAGTCTTCAAGACTCTTCTCCAACCCCAAGACTGAGGGACTGATTACCTCATCTTTTCTATATAGTTCTACTGTCTTCCTATTATGTCCTTGAATTTGTATTTATAAAGTCACTGGAGGGCGAAACGTCTACAATAAAGATACAAAGATGTTGTACATGGAAATAAATGGTATAAAATACCGACACGATAGAAATATAAACACTTAAGCAGTATATGATCCTTTATTGACAACGTTTCGCCCACTCAGTGGACTTTATCAAGCCACAAACAGATCTGTTTGTGACTTGATAAAGCCAACTGTGTGGGCGAAACGTTGTCAATAAAGGATCACATTATACTGCTTAAGTGTTTATGTTTCCAGGTGTTGTACATGTGTCTAATTTCCATCTGGTCAAAGTCACTGTGCACGAAAGTTAAAAATTTGAAGCAGATCGGACTAAACTTGCTCGAGTTACGATCGTAAGAAAAACGAGAAGTTTGAATAAAAAAAGGAACTTGAAGGTTCTCGTTCGGAGACACTTCAGAATAATAACTAATTGTGATAACTACGAAAATAATAATGATGATAGTAAATGAAATATCAGATTTGTCAGTGTAAGAAAGACATTGTTTTAATGGTTAGGTTAAATCTGTCAGTTGGTTTAGAAAGACACGTAAGCAAACACTATAACATATTTATTAGAAAACGTTTCGGTCCTGGGACCTTGATCACTTCTAACATACAGAGGTAGAAAGACGTCTACTGGTCCTCATCATAGGCAGAGGTTGTTTTGATAAGGACCTGCCTCGCATGGGCCAGTAGGCCTTCTACAGTGTTCCTCCATTCTTATGTTCTTATGACATTCCTCAGGTCACGTGCGTCACATCTCACTCTCCGCCTATATATATAATGTCTTTCTACCTCTGTATGTTAAAAGTGATCAAGGTCCCAGGACCGAAACGTTTTCTAATAAATATGTTATAGTGTTTGCTTACGTGTCTTTCTAAACCAACTTGTCGGTATTTATTACCAAGGTTTATACCAAATCTGTCAGTATTTTGAACCACTATATAATCTAATCTTTGTACATAAATGGTACACAGTAGCTACAAGATGAAGAATTAGACACATGTACAACATGTGTCTAATTATTTGTAGACGTTTAGCCATCTAGTGACTTTATCAGTACAAAGACATAAGATGAGGTAACAGTCCCTCAGTCATGGAGTTGGTGAAGCACCGTAGTCTTGTTCATTACCACAGTAACTTGTTCATTACCACAGTAACTTGTTCATTACCACAGTAACTTGTTCATTACCACAGTAACTTGTTCATTACCATAGTAACTTGTTCATTACCACAGTAACTTGTTCATTACCACAGTAACTTGTTCATTACCACAGTAACTTGTTCATTACCACAGTAACTTGTTCATTACCATAGTAACTTGTTCATTACCACAGTAACTTGTTCATTACCACAGTAACTTGTTCATTACCACAGTAACTTGTTCATTACCACAGTAACTTGTTCATTACCACTGTAACTTGTTCATTACCACTGTAACTTGTTCATTACCACAGTAACTTGTTCATTACCACTGTAACTTGTTCATTACCACTGTAACTTGTTCATTACCACAGTAACTTGTTCATTACCACTGTAACTTGTTCATTACCACTGTAACTTGTTCATTACCACAGTAACTTGTTCATTACCACTGTAACTTGTTCATTACCACTGTAACTTGTTCATTACCACAGTAACTTGTTCATTACCACTGTAACTTGTTCATTACCACTGTAACTTGTTCATTACCACTGTAACTTGTTCATTACCACAGGCAGGAAGACTGGTGCTTATATACTGGCGTCAGATTCCTCCAGCCTCTTTGATACACCTTTGATGACTTTCGGGAGTTTTATTACTCTTGGAGCCCGGCCATGGGCCAGGCTCGTTTGGTGTTTGCCTGGTTAACCAGGCTGTTGCTGCTGGAGGCCTGCTGCCTCACATATCCATCACAGCCTGGATGATCTGGCACCTGATGAAGATACTTATCTAGTTTTCTCGTGAAGACTTCTAAACTTCTCCCAGCAGTGTTTCTGAGATCTTTTGGCAAGATGTTGAATGGGGCCGCGAATGTTGATATAGTGTTCTCTTATTGTGCTCACCGCACCCCTGCTCCTCACTGGAGATAATTTTCCCAGACGTCAAGAAGGATGGCCTCTCTGGCCAGCCTCACTTATTAAACCAACTGAATAATTACATCTCTCCATTGCTTCATCACTGTGAAACCTTTCCCTAATTTACACAGTAAATTACTGTATCTTTAAGTAATTACTGGATGCGTTTTGTCATTTTTTTAAGTTTTTCTCTTTGTAATAATGTTGAAGAATTACCCACAATATGTTAGGTAACAGCTTGATAAAGCTCCTGGAGAGCGAAACGTTGCCACAATAAAATGTCACATTAGTTGCACTTGTGTCCTTTACTTAATTCATATCTGCATAAATAATTTATTACGATTGTAACTATATATAAACATGTAAATAGTTCATTACCACTGTAACTTGTTCATTACCACTGTAACTTGTTCATTACCACAGTAACTTGTTCATTACCACTGTAACTTGTTCATTACCACTGTAACTTGTTCATTACCACTGTAACTTGTTCATTACCACTGTAACTTGTTCATTACCACTGTAACTTGTTCATTACCACTGTAACTTGTTCATTACCACTGTAACTTGTTCATTACCACTGTAACTTGTTCATTACCACTGTAACTTGTTCATTACCACTGTAACTTGTTCATTACCACTGTAACTTGTTCATTACCACTGTAACTTGTTCATTACCACTGTAACTTGTTCATTACCACTGTAACTTGTTCATTACCACTGTAACTTGTTCATTAACAATGTAACTTGTTCATTAAAACTGTAACTTGTTCATTACCTCTGTAACTTGTTCATTAACAATGTAACTTGTTCATTACCACTGTAACTTGTTCATTACCACTGTAACTTGTTCATTAACAATGTAACTTGTTCATTAACAATGTAACTTGTTCATTACCACTGTAACTTGTTCATTACCTCTGTAACTTGTTCATTACCACTAACTTGTTCATTACCACTGTAACTTGTTCATTACCTCTGTAACTTGTTCATTACCACAGTAACTTGTTCATTACCACTGTAACTTGTTCATAAACAATGTAACTTGTTCATTACCACTGTAACTTGTTCATTACCACTGTAACTTGTTCATTAACAATGTAACTTGTTCATTACCACTGTAACTTGTTCATTACCACTGTAACTTGTTCATTACCACAGTAACTTGTTCATTACCTCTGTAACTTGTTCATTACCACAGTAACTTGTTCATTACCACCGTAACTTGTTCATTACCACAGTAACTTGTTCATTACCACTGTAACTTGTTCATTACCTCTGTAACTTGTTCATTACCTCTGTAACTTGTTCATTACCACTGTAACTTGTTCATTACCACAGTAACTTGTTCATTACCACCGTAACTTGTTCATTACCACTGTAACTTGTTCATTACCACTGTAACTTGTTCATTACCACTGTAACTTGTTCATTACCACTGTAACTTGTTCATTACCACTGTAACTTGTTCATTACCTCTGTAACTTGTTCATTACCTCTGTAACTTGTTCATTACCTCTGTAACTTGTTCATTACCTCTGGAACTTGTTCATTACCTCTGGAACTTGTTCATTACCTCTGTAACTTGTTCATTACCTCTGTAACTTGTTCATTACCTCTGTAACTTGTTCATTACCTCTGTAACTTGTTCATTACCTCTGTAACTTGTTCATTACCTCTGTAACTTGTTCATTACCACTGTAACTTGTTTATTACCACTGTAACTTGTTCCTTACCTCTGTAACTTGTTCATTACCTCTGTAACTTGTTCATTACCTCTGTAACTTGTTCATTACCTCTGTAACTTGTTCATTACCTCTGTAACTTGTTCATTGCCTCTGTAACTTGTTCATTACCTCTATAACTTGTTCATTACCTCTGTAACTTGTTCATTACCTCTGTAACTTGTTCATTACCTCTGTAACTTGTTCATTACCTCTGTAACTTGTTCATTACCTCTGTAACTTGTTCATTACCACTGTAACTTGTTTATTACCACAGTAACTTGTTCCTTACCTCTGTAACTTGTTCATTACCTCTGTAACTTGTTCATTACCTCTGTAACTTGTTCATTACCTCTGTAACTTGTTCATTGCCTCTGTAACTTGTTCATTACCTCTGTAACTTGTTCATTACCTCTGTAACTTGTTCATTACCTCTGTAACTTGTTCATTACCACTGTAACTTGTTCATTACCACTGTAACTTGTTCATTACCACTGTAACTTGTTCATTACCACTGTAACTTGTTCATTACCTCTGTAACTTGTTCATTACCTCTGTAACTTGTTCATTACCTCTGTAACTTGTTCATTACCACTGTAACTTCTCATTGCCACAGTAACTTGTTTATTACCACAGTAACTTGTTCATTACCTCTGTAACTTGTTCATTACCACAGTAACTTGTTCATTACCTCTAACTTGTTCATTACCACAGTAACTTGTTCATTACCTCTGTAACTTGTTCATTACCTCTGTAACTTGTTCATTACCTCTGTAACTTGTTCATTACCACTGTAACTTGTTTATTACCTCTGTAACTTGTTCATTACCTCTGTAACTTGTTCATTACCTCTGTAACTTGTTCATTACCTCTGTAACTTGTTCATTACCTCTGTAACTTGTTTATTACCACAGTAACTTGTTCATTACCTCTGTAACTTGTTCATTACCACAGTAACTTGTTCATTACCTCTGTAACTTGTTCATTACCACTGTAACTTGTTCATTACCACTGTAACTTGTTCATTACCACTGTAACTTGTTCATTACCACAGTAACTTGTTCATTACCACTGTAACTTGTTCATTACCTCTGTAACTTGTTCATTACCACTGTAACTTGTTCATTACCACCGTAACTTGTTCATTACTACTGTAACTTGTTCATTACCACTGTAACTTGTTCATTACCACTGTAACTTGTTCATTACCACTGTAACTTGTTCATTACCACTGTAACTTGTTCATTACCACTGTAACTTGTTCATTAACACTGTAACTTGTTCATTAACACTAACTTGTTCATTACCACAGTAACTTGTTCATTACCACAGTAACTTGTTCATTACCACAGTAACTTGTTCATTACCACAGTAACTTGTTCATTACCTCTGTAACTTGTTCCTTACCTCTGTAACTTGTTCATTACCACTGTAACTTGTTCATTACCACTGTAACTTGTTCATTACCACAGTAACTTGTTCATTACCTCTGTAACTTGTTCATTACCACAGTAACTTGTTCATTACCACAGTAACTTGTTCATTACCACAGTAACTTGTTCATTACCACAGTAACTTGTTCATTACCTCTGTAACTTGTTCATTACCTCTAACTTGTTCATTACCACAGTAACTTGTTCATTACCACAGTAACTTGTTCATTACCACTGTAACTTATTCATTACCACAGTAGTTTGTTCATTACCTCTCTAACTTGTTCATTACCTCTGTAACTTGTTCATTACCACAGTAACTTGTTCATTACCACTGTAACTTGTTCATTAACAATGTAACTTGTTCATTACCACTGTAACTTGTTCATTACCACTGTAACTTGTTCATTAACAATGTAACTTGTTCATTACCACTGTAACTTGTTCATTAACAATGTAACTTGTTCATTACCACAGTAACTTGTTCATTACCACTGTACCTTGTTCATTACCACTGTAACTTGTTCATTGCCACTGTAACTTGTTCATTACCTCTGTAACTTGTTCATTACCACTGTAACTTGTTCATTACCTCTGTAACTTGTTCATTACCACTGTAACTTGTTCATTGCTTACAGGGAAGGTTGGAAGTGCTTTTAGGGAAGGTTGAAAGTGCTTACAGGGAAGGTTGGAAGTGCTTACAGGGAAGGTTGGAAGTACCTACAGGGAAGGTTGGAAGTGCTTTCAAGGAAGGTTGGAAGTGCTTACAGGGAAGGTTGGAAGTACCTACAGGGAAGGTTGGAAGTGCTTTCAGGGAAGGTTGGAAGTGCTTACAGGGAAGGTTGGAAGTGCTTTCAGGGAAGGTTGGAAGTGCTTACAGGGAAGGTTGGAAGTACCTACAGGGAAGGTTGGAAGTGCTTTCAGGGAAGGTTGGAAGTGCTTACAGGGAAGGTTAGAAGTGCTTTCAGGGAAGGTTGGAAGTGCTTACAGGGAAGGTTGGAAGTGCTTTCAGGGAAGGTTGGAAGTGCTTACAGGGAAGGTTGGAAGTGCTTTCAGGGAAGGTTGGAAGTGCTTTCAGGGAAGGTTGGAAGTACTTACAGGGAAGGTTGGAAGTACTTACAGGGAAGGTTGGAAGTGCTTTCAGGGAAGGTTGGAAGTGCTTACAGGGAAGGTTGGAAGTGCTTTCAGGGAAGGTTGGAAGTGCTTACAGGGAAGGTTGGAAGTGCTTACAGGGAAGATTGGAAGTGCTTACAGGGAAGGTTGGAAGTGCTTACAGGGAAGGTTGGAAGTACTTACAGGGAAGGTTGGAAGTGCTTTCAGGGAAGGTTGGAAGTGCTTACAGGGAAGGTTGGAAGTGCTTTCAGGGAAGGTTGGAAGTGCTTACAGGGAAGGTTGGAAGTACCTACAGGGAAGGTTGGAAGTGCTTTCAGGGAAGGTTGGAAGTGCTTACAGGGAAGGTTGGAAGTACCTACAGGGAAGGTTGGAAGTGCTTTCAGGGAAGGTTGGAAGTGCTTACAGGGAAGGTTGGAAGTGCTTTCAGGGAAGGTTGGAAGTGCTTACAGGGAAGGTTGGAAGTGCTTTCAGGGAAGGTTGGAAGTGCTTACAGGGAAGGTTGGAAGTACTTACAGGGAAGGTTGGAAGTGCTTTCAGGGAAGGTTGGAAGTGCTTACAGGGAAGGTTGGAAGTGCTTTCAGGGAAGGTTGGAAGTGCTTACAGGGAAGGTTGGAAGTGCTTTCAGGGAAGGTTGGAAGTACTTACAGGGAAGGTTGGAAGTGCTTACAGGGAAGGTTGGAAGTGCTTTCAGGGAAGATTGGAAGTGCTTACAGGGAAGGTTGGAAGTGCTTACAGGGAAGGTTGGAAGTGCTTACAGGGAAGGTTGGAAGTGCTTTCAGGGAAGGTTGGAAGTGCTTACAAGGGAGGTTGGAAGTGCTTACAGGGAAGGTTGGAAGTACTTACAGGGAAGGTTGGAAGTGCTTTCAGGAAAGGTTGGAAGTGCTTACAAGGGAGGTTGGAAGTGCTTACAGGGAAGGTTGGAAGTGCTTACAAGGGAGGTTGGAAGTGCTTACAGGGAAGGTTGGAAGTGCTTACAAGGGAGGTTGGAAGTGCTTACAGGGAAGGTTGGAAGTACTTACAGGGAAGGTTGGAAGTGCTTACAGGGAAGGTTGGAAGTACTTACAGGGAAGGTTGGAAGTGCTTTCAGGGAAGGTTGGAAGTGCTTACAAGGGAGGTTGGAAGTGCTTACAGGGAAGGTTGGAAGTGCTTACAAGGGAGGTTGGAAGTACTTACAGGGAAGGTTGGAAGTGCTTTCAGGGAAGGTTGGAAGTGCTTTCAGGGAAGGTTGGAAGTGCTTACAGGGAAGGTTGGAAGTACTTACAGGGAAGGTTGGAAGTACTTACAGGGAAGGTTGGAAGTGCTTTCAGGGAAGGTTGGAAGTACTTACAAGGGAGGTTGGAAGTGCTTACAGGGAAGGTTGGAAGTGCTTTCAGGGAAGGTTGGAAGTGCTTACAGGGAAGGTTGGAAGTGCTTACAGGGAAGGTTGGAAGTGCTTACAGGGAAGGTTGGAAGTGCTTACAGGGAAGGTTGGAAGTTGGTTTAGAAAGACACGTAAGCAAACACTATAACATATTTATTAGAAAACGTTTCGGTCCAGGGACCTTGATCACTTCTAACATACAGAGGTAGGAAGACATTATATATATACGCGGAGAGGGAGATGTGACGCACGTGACCTGAGGAATGTCATAAGAACATAAGAATGGAGGAACACTGCAGAAGGCCTACTGGCCCATGTGAGGCAGGTCCTTATCAAAACAACCTCTGCCTATGATGAGGACCAGTAGACGATGAAATCATGTGACTCCTGTGTTGTTGGGTTGGTGCTGCTTAAGTATCATGTATGCCAATGTTTTTGAAATTTTGTAGTTTCCAGTGTTGCGTTCTATAGTGTCGGTGACGGTGACGGTGACGGCGATATAGAACGCAACACTGGAAACTACAAAATTTCAAAAACATTGGCATACATGATACTTAAGCAGCACCAACCCAACAACACAGGAGTCACATGATTTCATCGTCTACCCGTCCTCCTCATAGGTAGAGGTTGTTTTGATAAGGACCTGCCTCGCATGGGCCTCAGTGTGTGACCTGAGTGCGTTGCCAACCCAGCTACAGGACACCTAAGTTAGATAAATGTTGCAGGCATGACTTGGCAATTGCATCCTACACAAAATCATTGCAAGCCTTCCTTTGGGAAAATCTAACAGTTGCTAAAAGTTTGAAGTCGACCAGGTGAGTCATTCCAAAGTTTCTGCTCAGAATCTAATAACTGCAAATTTATTGATGTGATTCGTGAGGATCAGTCTATAAACTTTCTCTTTAACCTCTTATGATGTGACCTTGTCTGTAACCTGGGAGGTCATGCAACACATGGTGTGACCTTGTCTGTAACCTGGGAGGTCATGCAACACATGGTGTGACCTTGTCTGTAACCTGGGAGGTCATGCAACACATGATGTGAACTTGTCTGTAACCTGGGAGGTCATGCAACACATGGTGTGACCTTGTCTGTCACCTGGGAGGTCATGCAACACATGGTGTGACCTTGTCTGTAACCTGGGAGGTCATGCAACACATGGTGTGACCTTGTCTGTAACCTGGGAGGTCATGCAACACATGATGTGACCTTGTCTGTAACCTGGGAGGTCATGCAACACATGATGTGACCTTGTCTGTAACCTGGGAGGTCATGCAACACATGATGTGACCTTGTCTGTAACCTGGGAGGTCATGCAACACATGATGTGACCTTGTCTGTAACCTGGGAGGTCATGCAACACATGATGTGACCTTGTCTGTAACCTGGGAGGTCATGCAACACATGACGTGACCTTGTCTGTAACCTGGGAGGTCATGCAACACATGGTGTGACCTTGTCTGTAACCTGGGAGGTCATGCAACACATGACGTGACCTTGTCTGTAACCTGGGAGGTCATGCAACACATGGTGTGACCTTGTCTGTAACCTGGGAGGTCATGCAACACATGATGTGACCTTGTCTGTAACCTGGGAGGTCATGCAACACATGTGACCTTGTCTGTAACCTGGGAGGTCATGGAACACATGACGTGACCTTGTCTGTAACCTGGGAGGTCATGCAACACATGGTGTGACCTTGTCTGTAACATGGGAGGTCATACAACACATGATGTGACCTTGTCTGTAACCTGGGAGGTCATGCAACACATGATGTGACCTTGTCTGTAACCTGGGAGGTCATGCAACACATGACGTGACCTTGTCTGTAACCTGGGAGGTCATGCAACACATGGTGTGACCTTGTCTGTAACCTGGGAGGTCATGCAACACATGATGTGACCTTGTCTGTAACCTGGGAGGTCATGCAACACATGGTGTGACCTTGTCTGTAACCTGGGAGGTCATGCAACACATGATGTGACCTTGTCTGTAACCTGGGAGGTCATGCAACACATGGTGTGACCTTGTCTGTAACCTGGGAGGTCATGCAACACATGATGTGACCTTACACAAATAACCCGCACATAAAAGAGAGAAGCTTACGACGACGTTTCGGTCCGACTTGGACCATTGACAAAGTCACACTGTGACCTTGTCTGTAACCTGGGAGGTCATGCAACACATGATGTGAACTTGTCTGTAACCTTGGAGGTCATGCAACACATGATGTGAACTTGTCACCTTGGAGGTCATGCAGCACATGATGTGACCTTGTCTGCCATGTGGGAGGTCAAGCAACACATGATATGACCTTGTCTGCCACCTGGGAGGTCATGCAACACATGGTGTGACCTTGTCTGTCACCTGAGAGGTCATGCAACACATGGTGTGACCTTGTCTATCACCTGGGAGGTCTTGCAACACATGATGTGACCTTGTATGCCACCTGGGAGGTCATGCAACACATGATGTGATCTTGTCTGTCACCTGGGAGGTCATGCAACACATGGTGTGACCTTGTCTGTCACCTGGGAGGTCATGCAACACATGGTCTGACCTTGTCTGTCACCTGGGAGGTCATGCAACACATGGACTGACCTTCTCTGTCCCCTGGAAGGTCATGCAACACATGGTCTGACCTTGTCTGCCGCCTGGGAGGTCATTCAACACATAGTGTGACCTTGTTTGTTACCTGGGAGGTCATGCAACACATGATCTGACCTTGTCTGTCACCTGGGAGGTCATGCAACAAATTGATCTGACCTTGTCTGTCACCTGGGAGGTCATGCAACACATGGTCTGACCTTGTCTGTCACCTGCGACATCATGCAACACATAGTCTGACCTTGTCTGTCACCTGGGAGGTTATGCAACACATGATGTGACCTTGTCTGTCACCTGGAGGTTATGCAACACATGATGTGACCTTGTCTGCCACCTGGGAGGTCATGCAACGCATGGTCTGACCTTGTCTGTCACCTGGGACGTCATGCAACACATGGTCTAACCTTGTCTGCCACCTGGGAGGTCATGCAACACATGATGTGACCTTGTCTGCCACCTGGGATGTCATGCAACACATAATGTGACCTTGTCTGCCACCTTTGAGGTCATGCAACACATGTTATGATGTGACCTTGTCTGCCACCTGGGAGGTCATGCAACACATGGTGTGACCTTGTCTGCCACCTGGGAGGTCATGCAGCACATGATGTGACCTTGTTTGCCACCTGGGAGGTCATGCAACACATGTTATGATGTGACCTTGTCTGCCACCTGGGAGGTCATGCAGCACATGTTATGATGTGACCTTGTCTGCCACCTGGGAGGTCATGCAACACATGTTATAATGTGACCTTGTCTGCCACCTGGGAGGTCATGCAATACATGTTTTGGTGTGACCTTGTCTGCCACCTGGGAGGTCATGCAACCCATGGTGTGACCATGTCTGCCACCTGGGAGGTCATGCAATACATGTTATGATGTGACCTTGTCTGCCACCTGGGAGGTCACGCAGCACATGGTGTGACTTTGCCATCTGGGAGGTCATGCAACACATGTTATGATGTGACCTTGTCTGCCACCTGGGAGGTCATGCAGCACATGGTGTGACCTTGTCTGCCACCTGGGAGGTCATGCAACATATGACGTGACCTTGTCTGCCACCTGGGAGGTTATGCAACACATGTTATGATGTGACCTTCTCTGCTACCTGGGAGGTCATGCAACACATGGTGTGACCTTGTCTGCCACCTGGGAGGTCATGCAACACATGATGTGACCTTGTCTGTAACCTGGGAGGTCATGCAACATATGACGTGACCTTGTCTGCCACCTGGGAGGTTATGCAACACATGTTATGATGTGACCTTCTCTGCTACCTGGGAGGTCATGCAACACATGATGCGACCTTGTCTGCCACCTGGGAGGTCATGCAATACATGTTATGGTGTGACCTTGTCTGCCACCTGGGAGGTCATGCAGCACATGGTGTGACCATGTCTGCCACCTGGGAGGTCATGCAACACATGTTATGATGTGACCTTGTCTGCCTCCTGGGAGGTCACGCAGCACATGGTGTGACCTTGTCTGCCACCTGGGAGGTCATGCAACCCATAGTGTGACCCTGTCTGCCACCTGGGAGGTCATGCAACACATGTTATGATGTGACCTTGTCTGCCACCTGGGAGGTCATGCAACACATTTTCTGTATGCAACACAGACATGTATGCAACATAGACATATATGCAACATAGACATATATGCAACATAGACATATATGCAACATAGACATGTTATGTATGCAACACAGACATGTATGCAACATAGACATGTTATGTATGCAACATAGACATGTATGCAACATAGACATGTATGCAACATAGACATATATGCAACATAGACATGTTATGTATGCAACATAGAAATGTATGCAACATAGACATGTTATGTATGCAACATAGAAATGTATGCAACATAGACATATATGCAACATAGACATGTTATGTATGCAACATAGAAATGTATGCAACATAGACATATATGCAACATAGACATGTTATGTATGCAACATAGAAATGTATGCAACATAGAAATGTATGCAACATAGAAATGTATGCAACATAGACATGTATGCAACATAGACATGTATGCAACATAGACATGTATGCAACATAGACATGTTATGTATTATTACGATGTATCATAGGACTTGTACAGTATTGATGGCACGAGTCTAAGGGATCTTCAGTATACATTATACACATGGGAAATCGTAATAAGGAATTATATATACTGATATAATTCAGTCTCTTGTTGGTATCAATCATAGTATTAAGGAGATAGAACAAATAAAAAAAACATCTCTTATAATATAAAATATATTACTTATAGTGTGAAGGGATATTAATTGTATGTTTGACTTATAAGTTAGATATAAACACTTAACAGACTTATAATTATATATTGTTACAATGGTCTCCAGTCTGGCTGAGTGGATGGATTTGATGAAGATACAGTCAGTTTGATGAAGATACAGTCAGTTTAATGAAGATACAGTCAGTTTGATGAAGATACAGTCAGTTTGATGAAGATACAGTCAGTTTGATGAAGATACAGTCAGTTTGATGAAGATACAGTCAGTTTGATGAAGATACAGTCAGTTTGATGAAGATACAGTCAGTTTGATGAAGATACAGTCAGTTTGATGAAGATACAGTCAGTTTGATGAAGATACAGTCAGTTTGATGAAGATACAGTCAGTTTGATGAAGATACAGTCAGTTTGATGAAGATACAGTCAACTTGATGAAGATACAGTCAGTTTGATGAAGATACAGTCAGTTTGATGAAGATACAGTCAGTTTGATGAAGATACAGTCAGTTTGATGAAGATACAGTCAGTTTGATGAAGATACAGTCAGTTTGATGAAGATACAGTCAGTTTGATGAAGATACAGTCAGTTTGATGAAGATACAGTCAGTTTGATGAAGATACAGTCAGTTTGATGAAGATACAGTCAGTTTGATGAAGATACAGTCAGTTTGATGAAGATACAGTCAACTTGATGAAGATACAGTCAGTTTGATGAAGATACAGTCAGTTTGATGAAGATACAGTCAGTTTGATGAAGATACAGTCAGTTTGATGAAGATACAGTCAGTTTGATGAAGATACAGTCAGTTTGATGAAGATACAGTCAGTTTGATGAAGATACAGTCAGTTTGATGAAGATACAGTCAGTTTGATGAAGATACAGTCAGTTTGATGAAGATACAGTCAGTTTGATGAAGATACAGTCAGTTTGATGAAGATACAGTCAGTTTGATGAAGATACAGTCAACTTGATGAAGATACAGTCAGTTTGATGAAGATACAGTCAGTTTGATGAAGATACAGTCAGTTTGATGAAGATACAGTCAGTTTGATGAAGATACAGTCAGTTTGATGAAGATACAGTCAGTTTGATGAAGATACAGTCAGTTTGATGAAGATACAGTCAGTTTGATGAAGATACAGTCAGTTTGATGAAGATACAGTCAGTTTGATGAAGATACAGTCAGTTTGATGAAGATACAGTCAGTTTGATGAAGATACAGTCAACTTGATGAAGATACAGTCAGTTTGATGAAGATACAGTCAGTTTGATGAAGATACAGTCTGTTTGATGAAGATACAGTCAGTTTGATGAAGATACAGTCAGTTTGATGAAAATACAGTCAGTTTGATGAAGATACAGTCAACTTGATGAAGATACAGTCAGTTTGATGAAGATACAGTCAACTTGATGAAGATACAGTCAGTTTGATGAAGATACAGTCAGTTTGATGAAGATACAGTCAGTTTGATGAAGATACAGTCAGTTTGATGAAGATACAGTCAGTTTGATGAAGATACAGTCAGTTTGATGAAGATACAGTCAGTTTGATGAAGATACAGTCAGTTTGATGAAGATACAGTCAGTTTGATGAAGATACAGTCAGTTTGATGAAGATACAGTCAGTTTGATGAAGATACAGTCAACTTGATGAAGATACAGTCAGTTTGATGAAGATACAGTCAGTTTGATGAAGATACAGTCAGTTTGATGAAGATACAGTCAGTTTGATGAAAATACAGTCAGTTTGATGAAGATACAGTCAACTTGATGAAGATACAGTCAACTTGATAAAGATACAGTCAGTTTGATGAAGATAAAGTTAGTTTGATGAAGATACAGTCAGTTTGATGAAGATACAGTCAGTTTGATGAAGATACAGTTAGTTTGATGAAGATACAGTCATGAAAGATACAGTCAGTTTGATGAAGATACAGTCAACTTGATGAAGATACAGTCAGTTTGATGAAGATACAGTCAACTTGATGAAGATACAGTCAGTTTGATGAAGATACAGTCAACTTGATGAAGATACAGTCAGTTTGATGAAGATACAGTCAACTTGATGAAGATACAGTCAGTTTGATGAAGATACAGTCAACTTGATGAAGATACAGTCAGTTTGATGAAGATACAGTCAACTTGATGAAGATACAGTCAGTTTGATGAAGATACAGTCAACTTGATGAAGATACAGTCAACTTGATGAAGATACAGTCAGTTTGATGAAGATACAGTCAGTTTGATGAAGATACAGTCAGTTTGATGAAGATACAGTCAGTTTGATGAAGATACAGTCAACTTGATAAAGATACAGTCAACTTGATGAAGATACAGTCAGTTTGATGAAGATACAGTCAACTTGATAAAGATACAGTCAACTTGATAAAGATACAGTCAACTTGATAAAGATACAGTCAACTTGATAAAGATACAGTCAACTTGATAAAGATACAGTCAACTTGATAAAGATACAGTCAACTTGATAAAGATACAGTCAACTTGATGAAGATACAGTCAGTTTGATGAAGATACAGTCAACTTGATAAAGATACAGTCAACTTGATAAAGATACAGTCAACTTGATAAAGATACAGTCAACTTGATAAAGATACAGTCAACTTGATAAAGATACAGTCAACTTGATAAAGATACTGTCAACTTGATAAAGATACTGTCAACTTGATAAAGATACAGTCAACTTGATAAAGATACAGTCAACTTGATAAAGATACAGTCAACTTGATAAAGATACAGTCAACTTGATAAAGATACTGTCAACTTGATAAAGATACTGTCAACTTGATAAAGATACTGTCAACTTGATAAAGATACAGTCAACTTGATAAAGATACTGTCAACTTGATAAAGATACAGTCAACTTGATAAAGATACTGTCAACTTGATAAAGATACTGTCAACTTGATAAAGATACAGTCAACTTGATAAAGATACAGTCAACTTGATAAAGATACAGTCAACTTGATAAAGATACAGTCAACTTGATAAAGATACTGTCAACTTGATAAAGATACTGTCAACTTGATAAAGATACAGTCAACTTGATAAAGATACAGTCAACTTGATAAAGATACAGTCAACTTGATAAAGATACAGTCAACTTGATAAAGATACTGTCAACTTGATAAAGATACTGTCAACTTGATAAAGATACTGTCAACTTGATAAAGATACAGTCAACTTGATAAAGATACTGTCAACTTGATAAAGATACTGTCAACTTGATAAAGATACAGTCAACTTGATAAAGATACAGTCAACTTGATAAAGATACTGTCAACTTGATAAAGATACAGTCAACTTGATAAAGATACTGTCAACTTGATAAAGATACTGTCAACTTGATAAAGATACAGTCAACTTCCTGAGACGATCAAAGTTTTAAACAAGTATAATTTGAGCAGTGTAAGTGTCACAAGTGTGACAAGTGTGACAAGTGTGACAAGCGTGACAAGTGTGACAAGCGTGACAAGTGTGACAAGTGTGACAAGCGTGACAAGCGTGACAAGCGTGACAAGTGTGACAAGTGTGACAAGTGTGACAAGCGTGACAAGTGTGACAAGCGTGACAAGCGTGACAAGCGTGACAAGTGTGACAAGTGTGACAAGCGTGACAAGCGTGACAAGCGTGACAAGTGTGACAAGCGTGACAAGTGTGACAAGTGTGACAAGTGTGACAAGCGTGACAAGCGTGACAAGTGTGACAAGTGTCACAAGTGTGACAAGTGTCACAAGTGTCACAAGTGTGACAAGCGTGACAAGCGTGACAAGTGTCACAAGAGTCACAAGTGTCACAAGTGTGACAAGTGTGACAAGTGTGACAAGTGTCACAAGTGTCACAAGTGTCACAAGTGTGACAAGTGTGACAAGTGTGAAAAGTGTGACAAGTGTGACAAATGTGACAAGTGTGACAATTGTCACAAGTGTCACAAGTGTCACAAGTGTGACAAGTGTGACAAGTGTCACAAGTGTCACAAGTGTGACAAGTGTGACAAGTGTGACAAGTGTCACAAGTGTCACAAGTGTCACAAGTGTCACAAGTGTGACAAGTGTCACAAGTGTCACAAGTGTGACAAGTGTGACAAGTGTGACAAGTGTCACAAGTGTCACAAGTGTGACAAGTGTGACAAGTGTCACAAGTGTGACAAGTGTCACAAGTGTGACAAGTGTGACAAGTGTGACAAGTGTCACAAGTGTCACAAATGTCACAAGTGTGACAAGTGTGACAAGTGTCACAAGAGTGACAAGTGTCACAAGTGTCAAGTGTCACAAGTGTGACAAGTGTCACAAGTGTGACAAGTGTGACAAGTGTCACAAGTGTCACAAGTGTCACAAGTGTGACAAGTGTCACAAATGTCACAAGTGTCACAAGTGTGACAAGTGTCACAAGTGTCACAAGTGTCACAAGTGTGACAAGTGTCACAAGTGTCACAAGTGTGACAAGTGTCACAAGTGTCAAAAGTGTCACAAGTGTGACAAGTGTCACAAGTGTCTCAAGTGTGACAAGTGTCACAAGTGTCACAAATGTCACAAGTGTCACAAGTGTCACAAGTGTGACAAGTGTCACAAGTGTCACAAGTGTCACAAGTGTCACAAGTGTCACAAGTGTCTCAAGTGTGACAAGTGTCACAAATGTCACAAGTGTGACAAGTGTGACAAGTGTCACAAGTGTGACAAGTGTCACAAGTGTGACAAGTGTGACAAGTGGCACTTGTGGGAGACTAAGGATTTATGCTGTTCTCCAGGTTGTCTCTTATTCAATGTAAATGAGCTGGAAAAGAAGACCTCGAGACTGAGAGAATTGTTGTACTGCCTGGCTCTGCTACACTCACCTCTGACGTAAGCTTGCGTCAGGCGAGTAGTAACACTCACCTCTGACGTAAGCTCTCGTCAGGCGAGTAGTAACACTCACCTCTGACGTAAGCTTGCGTCAGGCGAGTAGTAACACTCACCTCTGACGTAAGCTTGCGTCAGGCGAGTAGTAACACTCACCTCTGACGTAAGCTTGCGTCAGGCGAGTAGTAACACTCACCTCTGACGTAAGCTTGCGTCAGGCGAGTAGTAACACTCACCTCTGACGTAAGCTTGCGTCAGGCGAGTAGTAACACCCGCCTCTGACGTAATCTTGCGTCAGGCGAGTAGTAACACTCACCTCTGACGTAAGCTTGCGTCAGGCGAGTAGTAACACTCACCTCTGACGTAAGCTTGCGTCAGGCGAGTAGTAACACTCACCTCTGACGTAAGCTTACGTCAGGCGAGTAGTAACACTCGCCTCTGATGTAAGCTTGCGTCAGGCGAGTAGTAGCACTCACTTCTGACGTAAGCTTGCGTCAGGCGAGTAGTAACACTCGCCTCTGACGTAAGCTTGCGTCAGGCGAGTAGTAGCACTCGCCTCTGACGTAAGCTTGCGTCAGGCGAGTAGTAACACTCGCCTCTGACGTAAGCTTGCGTCAGGCGAGTAGTAACACTCGCATCTGACGTAAGCTTGCGTCAGGCGAGTATTAACACTCGCCTCTGACGTAAGCTTGCGTCAGGCGAGTAGTAACACTCACCTCTGACGTAAGCTTGCGTCAGGCGAGTAGTAACACTCGCCTCTGACGTAAGCTTGCGTCAGGCGAGTAGTAACACTCACCTCTGACGTAAGCTTGCGTCAGGCGAGTAGTAACACTCACCTCTGACGTAAGCTTGAGTCAGGCGAGTAGTAACACTCACCTCTGACGTAAGCTTGCGTCAGGCGAGTAGTAACACTCACCTCTGACGTAAGCTTGCGTCAGGCGAGTAGTAACACTCGCCTCTGACGTAAGCTTGCGTCAGGCGAGTAGTAACACTCACCTCTGACGTAAGCTTGCGTAAGGCGAGTAGTAACACTCACCTCTGACGTAAGCTTGCGTCAGGCGAGTAGTAACACTCACCTCTGACGTAAGCTTGCGTAAGGCGAGTAGTAACACTCACCTCTGACGTAAGCTTGCGTCAGGCGAGTAGTAACACTCACCTCTGACGTAAGCTTGCGTCAGGCGAGTAGTAACACTCGGCTCTGACGTAAGCTTGCGTCAGACGAGTAGTAGCACTCACCTCTGATGTAAGCATGCGTCAGGCGAGTAGTAACACTCGCCTCTGACGTAAGCTTGCGCCAGGCGAGTAGTAGCACTCGCCTCTGACGTAAGCTTGCGTCAGGCGAGTAGTAACACTCACCTCTGATGTAAGCTTGCGTCAGGCGAGTAGTAACACTCGCCTCTGACGTAAGCTTGCGTCAGGCGAGTAGTAACACTCACCTCTGACGTAAGCTTGCGTCAAACGAGTAGTAACACTCGCCTCTGACGTAAGCTTGCGTCAGGCGAGTAGTAACACTCGCCTCTGACGTAAGCTTGCGTCAGGCGAGTAGTAACACTCACCTCTGACGTAAGCTTGCGTCAGGCGAGTAGTAACACTCGCCTCTGACGTAAGCTTGCGTCAGGCGAGTAGTAACACTCACCTCTGACGTAAGCTTGCGTCAGGCGAGTAGTGACACTCACCTCTGACGTAAGCTTGCGTCAGGCGAGTAGTAACACTCACCTCTGACGTAAGCTTGCGTCAGGCGAGTAGTAACACTCACCTCTGACGTAAGCTTGCGTCAGGCGAGTAGTAACACCCGCCTCTGACGTAAGCTTGCGTCAGGCGAGTAGTAACACCCGCCTCTGACGTAAGCTTGCGTCAGGCGAGTAGTAACACTCACCTCTGACGTAAGCTTGCGTCAGGCGAGTAGTGACACTCACCTCTGACGTAAGCTTGCGTCAGGCGAGTAGTAACACTCGCCTCTGACGTAAGCTTGCGTCAGGCGAGTAGTAACACTCACCTCTGACGTAAGCTTGCGTCAGGCGAGTAGTAACACTCGCCTCTGACGTAAGCTTGCGTCAGGCGAGTAGTAACACTCACCTCTGACGTAAGCTTGCGTCAGGCGAGTAGTAACACTCACCTCTGACGTAAGCTTGCGTCAGGCGAGTAGTAACACTCACCTCTGACGTAAGCTTGCGTCAGGCGAGTAGTAACACTCACCTCTGACGTAAGCTTGCGTCAGGCGAGTAGTAACACCCGCCTCTGACGTAAGCTTGCGTCAGGCGAGTAGTAACACTCACCTCTGACGTAAGCTTGCGTCAGGCGAGTAGTAACACCCGCCTCTGACGTAAGCTTGCGTCAGGCGAGCAGTAACACTCACCTCTGACGTAAGCTTGCGTCAGGCGAGTAGTAACACTCACATCTGACGTAAGCTTGCGTCAGGCGAGTAGTAACCAGAGGTGACATCATAAATGGTTGTTATCACTGGTAAATGATGCATCACCTCAATATATATATATATATATATATATATATATATATATATATATATATATATATATATATATATATATATATATATATATATATATATATATATATATATATATATATATATTATTAACACACTGGCCGATACCCACCAAGGCAGGGTAGCCCGAAAAAGAAAAAAATTCACCATCATTCACTCCATCACTGTCTTGCCAGAAAGATGCTTTACACTACAGTTTTTAAACTGCAACATTAACACCCCTCCTTCAGAGTGCAGGCACTGTACTTCCCATCTCCAGGACTCAAGTCCGGCCTGCCGGTTTCCCTGAATTCCTTCATAAATGTTACTTTGCTCACACTTCAACAGCACGTCAAGTATTAAAAACCATTTGTCTCCATTCACTCCTATCAAACACGCTCACGCACGCCTGCTGGAAGTCCAAGCCCCTCGCACACAAAACCTCCTTTACCCCCCCCCCTCCAACCTTTCCTAGGCGGACCCCCACCCCGCCTCCCTTCCACTACAGACTGATACACTCTTGAAGTCATTCTGTTTCGCTCCATTCTCTCTACATGTCCGAACCACCTCAACAACCCTTCCTCAGCCCTCTGGACAACAGTTTTGGGAATCCCGCACCTCCTCCTAACTTCCAAACTACGAATTCTCTGCATTATGTTCACACCACACATTGCCCTCAGACATGACATCTCCACTGCCTCCAGCCTTCTCCTCGCTGCAACATTCATCACCCACGCTTCACACCCATATAAGAGTGTTGGTAAAACTATACTCTCATACATTCCACTCTTTGCCTCCAAGGACAAAGTTCTTTGTCTCCACAGACTCCTAAGTGCACCGCTCACCTTTTTCCCCTCATCAATTCTATGATTCACCTCATCTTTCATAGATCCATCCGCTGACACGTCCACTCCCAAATATCTGAATACATTCACCTCCTCCATACTCTCTCCCTCCAATCTGATATCCAATCTTTCATCACCTAATCTTTTTGTTATCCTCATAACCTTACTCTTTCCTGTATTCACTTTTAATTTTCTTCTTTTGCACACCCTACCAAATTTATCCACCAATCTCTGCAACTTCTCTTCAGAATCTCCCAAGAGCATAGTGTCATCAGCAAAGAGCAACTGTGACAACTCCCACTTTATGTGTGATTCTTTATCTTTTAACTCCACGCCTCTTGCCAAGACCCTCGCATTTACTTCTCTTACAACCCCATCTATAAATATATTAAACAACCACGGTGGCATCACACATCCTTGTCTAAGGCCTACTTTTACTGGGAAAAAATTTCCCTCTTTTTTACATACTCTCTCTCTCTCTCTCTCTCTCTCTCTCTCTCTCTCTCTCTCTCTCTCTCTCTCTCTCTATATATATATATATATATATATATATATATATATATATATATATATATATATATATATATATGTATATATAAAATGAAAGACATAAAAGATGAAAATGAATATTTAGAGAAATCGCAAGTCAGCATAACATGTATGCAACATAGATATGTTATGTATGCAACATAGATATGTTATGTGTGCAACATAGATATGTTATGTATGCAACATAGATATGTTATGTATGCAACATAGATATGTTATGTATGCAACATAGATATGTTATGTATGCAACATAGATATGTTATGTATGCAACATAGATATGTTATGTATGCAACATAGATATGTTATGTATGCAACATAGATATGTTATGTATGCAACATAGATATGTTATGTATGCAACATAGATATGTTATGTATGCAACATAGATATGTTATGTATGCAACATAGATATGTTATGTATGCAACATAGATATGTTATGTATGCAACATAGATATGTTATGTATGCAACATAGATATGTTATGTATGCAACATAGATATGTTATGTGTGCAACATAGATATGTTATGTGTGCAACATAGATATGTTATGTATGCAACATAGATATGTTATGTGTGCAACATAGATATGTTATGTGTGCAACATAGATATGTTATGTGTGCAACATAGATATGTTATGTATGCAACATAGATATGTTATGTATGCAACATAGATATGTTATGTATGCAACATAGATATGTTATGTATGCAACATAGATATGTTATGTATGCAACATAGATATGTTATGTATGCAACATAGATATGTTATGTGTGCAACATAGATATATTATGTATGCAACATAGATATGTTATGTATGCAACATAGATATGTTATGTATGCAACATAGATATGTTATGTATGCAACATAGATATGTTATGTATGCAACATAGATATGTTATGTATGCAACATAGATATGTTATGTATGCAACATAGATATGTTATGTATGCAACATAGATATGTTATGTATGCAACATAGATATGTTATGTATGCAACATAGATATGTTATGTATGCAACATAGATATGTTATGTATGCAACATAGATATGTTATGTGTGCAACATAGATATGTTATGTGTGCAACATAGATATGTTATGTGTGCAACATAGATATGTTATGTGTGCAACATAGATATGTTATGTATGCAACATAGATATGTTATGTATGCAACATAGATATGTTATGTATGCAACATAGATATGTTATGTATGCAACATAGATATGTTATGTATGCAACATAGATATGTTATGTATGCAACATAGATATGTTATGTATGCAACATAGATATGTTATGTATGCAACATAGATATGTTATGTATGCAACATAGATATGTTATGTATGCAACATAGATATGTTATGTATGCAACATAGATATGTTATGTATGCAACATAGATATGTTATGTATGCAACATAGATATGTTATGTATGCAACATAGATATGTTATGTATGCAACATAGATATGTATGCAACATAGATATGTATGCAACATAGATATGTATGCAACATAGATATGTATGCAACATAGATATGTTATGTATGCAACATAGATATGTTATGTATGCAACATAGATATGTTATGTATGCAACATAGATATGTTATGTATGAACATAGATATGTTATGTATGCAACATAGATATGTTATGTATGCAACATAGATATGTTATGTATGCAACATAGATATGTTATGTATGCAACATAGATATGTTATGTATGCAACATAGATATGTTATGTATGCAACATAGATATGTTATGTATGCAACATAGATATGTTATGTATGCAACATAGATATGTTATGTATGCAACATAGATATGTTATGTATGCAACATAGATATGTTATGTGTGCAACATAGATATGTTATGTATGCAACATAGATATGTTATGTATGCAACATAGATATGTTATGTATGCAACATAGATATGTTATGTGTGCAACATAGATATGTTATGTGTGCAACATAGATATGTTGCATTCATATGTTTGATGACACCAAAATAGGCCGTCCAATTCATTTTAACGAGGACACTAGAGCACTCCAGGATGATTTGAATAGACTGATGCAATGGTCAGAGATGTGGCAGATGCAGTTTAATATTGACAAATGCAAAGTTCTAAATGTTGGACAGTTAAATAACCATGCCACATATAAACTAAATAATGTAGATCTTAATATTACTGATTGCGAAAAAGATTTAGGAGTTCTGGTTAGCAGTAATTTAAAACCAAGACAACAGTGTATTAATGTTCGCAATAAAGCTAACAGAATTCTTGGTTTCATATCTTGAAGTATAAATAATAGAAGTCCTCAGG
Source organism: Cherax quadricarinatus (assembly GCF_038502225.1). NCBI lineage: Eukaryota > Metazoa > Arthropoda > Malacostraca > Decapoda > Parastacidae > Cherax > Cherax quadricarinatus. Next base: position 14,763,575 of record NC_091376.1, read on the forward strand.
TTGTTCTTCAACTCTATATATCCTTGGTTAGGCCTCATTTAGACTATGCTGCTCAGTTCTGGTCACCGTATTACAGAATGGATATAAATGCTCTGGAAAACGTACAGAGGAGGATGACAAAGATGATCCCATGTATCAGAAATCTTCCCTATGAGGATAGACTGAGGGCCCTGAATCTGCACTCTCTAGAAAGGCGTAGAATTAGGGGGGATATGATCGAGGTGTATAAATGGAAAACAGGAATAAATAAAGGGGATGCAAATAGCGTGCTGAAAATTTCCAGCCAAGACAGGACTCGCAGCAATGGTTTTAAGTTGGAAAAATTCAGATTCAGGAAAGATATAGGAAAGCACTGGTTTGGTAATAGAGTTGTGGATGAGTGGAACAAACTCCCGAGTACAGTTATTCAGGCTAAAACGTTGTGTAGTTTTAAAAATAGGTTAGATAAATACATGAGTGGGTGTGGGTGGGTGTGAGTTGGACCTGAGTAGCTTGTGCTGCTGGGTCTGGTGCAGTGCTCCATCCTTGAGTGGAGGTGACCAGACTGGGTGGGTCATTGGGCTAATCGGGGGGGGGGGGGCTATGGACCTGCTCCGCATGGGTCAGTAGGCCTGCTGCAGTGTTCCTTCTTTCTTATGTTCTTATGTATGGAACATAGATATGTTATGTATGCAACATAGATATGTTATGTATGGAACATAGATATGTATGCAACATAGATATGTATGGAACATAGATATGTTATGTATGCAACATAGATATGTTATGTATGGAACATAGATATGTTATGTATGCAACATAGATATATTATGTATGCAACATAGATATGTATGCAACATAGATATGTTATGTATGCAACATAGATATGTTATGTATGCAACATAGATATATTATGTATGCAACATAGATATGTATGCAACATAGATATGTTATGTATGCAACATAGATATGTAATGTATGCAACATAGATATGTTATGTATGCAACATGGACATGTTATGTATGCAACATAGACATGTTATGTATGCAACATAGATATATTATGTATGCAACATAGATATATTATGTATGCAACATAGATATGTTATGTATGTAACAGATATGTTATGTATGCAACATAGATATGCATGCAACATAGATATGCATGCAACATAGATATGCATGCAACATAGATATGTTATGTATGCAACATATATATATATGTATGCAACATAGATATGTTATCTATGCAACATAGATATGTTATGCATGCAACATAGATATGTTATGTATGCAACATAGATATATTATGTATGCAACATAGACATGTTGTGTATGCAACATAGACATGTTATGTATGCAACATAGACATGTTGTGTATGCAACATAGACATGTTGTGTATGCAACATAGACATGTTGTGTATGCAACATAGACATGTTATGTATGCATCATAGACATATTATGTATGCAACATAGATATGTTATGTATGCAACATAGACATGTTATGCATGCAACATAGACATGTTATGTAAGCAACATAGACATGTTATGCATGCAACATAGACATGTTATGCATGCAACATAGACATGTTATGTAAGCAACATAGACATGTTATGCATGCAACATAGACATATTATGTATGCAACATAGATATATTATGTATGCAACATAGATATGTTACGTATGCAACATAGATATGTTATGTATGCAACATAGACATGTTATGTATGCAACATAGACATGTTATGCACGCAACATAGACATGTTATGCATGCAACATAGATATGTTATGTATGCAACATAGACATGTGTATGCAACATAGACATGTTGTGTATGCAACATAGACATGTTATGTATGCAACATAGACATGTTATGCACGCAACATAGACATGTTATGCATGCAACATAGACATATTATGTATGCAACATAGATATGTTATGTATGCAACATAGACATGTTATATATGCAACATAGACATGTTATGCATGCAACATAGACTAATATATGGCTAGCTGAATAATGAGGGATATAATAAATTGGAGGTAGAGGGAATGGGTGTTTATCAGCCAGGATGTTCCCTAATAGACAGAATATGGCAGGATGCTGGGTATTGTGATTAGGCCTACCGAGAACCATGAGAATGTGGGGGGATGCTGAGTATTGTGAGTAGGCCTACCGAGAACCATGAGAATGTGGGGGGATGCTGAGTATTGGGAGTAGGCCTACTGAGAACCATGAGAATGTGAGGGGGATGCTGGATATTTTAAGTAGGCCTACTGAGAACCATGAGAATGTGGGGGGATGCTGAGTATTGGGAGTAGGCCTACTGAGAACCATGAGAATGTGAGGGGGATGCTGGATATTTTAAGTAGGCCTACTGAGAACCATGAGAATGCGAGTGGATGCTGGGTATTGTGAGTAGGCCTACTGAGAACCATGAATATAACACGTTGTCTTTAAGGAATCATTTTTGAAGTTGTCTTTATTGAGTTGAGTTATTATGGATGTTGTCTTGACCGAGTCATTGTTAAAGTTGTCTTTACTGAGTCATTATTAAAGTTGTCTTTACTGAGTCATTATTAAAGTTGTCTTTACTGAGTCATTATTAAAGTTGTCTTTACTGAGTCATTGTTAAAGTTGTCTTTACTGAGTCATTGTTAAAGTTGTCTTTACTGAGTCATTATTAAAGTTGTCTTTACTGAGTCATTATTAAAGTTGTCTTTACTGAGTCATTATTAAAGTTGTCTTTACTGAGTCATTATTAAAGTTGTCTTTACTGAGTCATTATTAAAGTTGTCTTTACTGAGTCATTGTTAAAGTTGTCTTTACTGAGTCATTGTTAAAGTTGTCTTTACTGAGTCATTATTAAAGTTGTCTTTACTGAGTCATTATTAAAGTTGTCTTTACTGAGTCATTATTAAAGTTGTCTTTACTGAGTCATTATTAAAGTTGTCTTTACTGAGTCATTATTAAAGTTGTCTTTACTGAGTCATTGTTAAAGTTGTCTTTACTGAGTCATTATTGAAGTTGTCTTTACTGAGTCATTGTTAAGGTTGTCTTGACCGAGTCATTGTTAAAGTTGTCTTGACCGAGTCATTGTTAAAGTTGTCTTTACTGAGTCATTGTTAAAGTTGTCTTGACCGAGTCATTGTTAAAGTTGTCTTTACTGAGTCATTATTGAAGTTGTCTTTACTGAGTCATTGTTAAAGTTGTCTTTACTGAGTCATTATTGAAGTTGTCTTTACTGAGTCATTATTAAAGTTGTCTTTACTGAGTCATTATTAAAGTTGCCTTTACTGAGTCATTATTAAAGTTGTCTTTAATAATATAATTATAATTGTAATAATGATAAAAGTAAATAATATTAAAATTAATAATCATAATAATAATAATAATATTAAAGTAATAATAATAATAATAATAATAATAATAATAATAATAATAATAATAATAATAGTCACCTTGAACACACTTGAGTCACCACTTAATTCTCTCCAGTGGTTTAACAACATAAGTGGTAAGTGGGAAAGTAAAGTGACCACCATAATTAACCCAGAGAGTGACACAAGTGACCACCAGTCAGTGGTGCCACAAGTGCTCTTGATCCCAGGAACTGGGAAATGTCATGGATCGGTTGGTAACCTTACTGTAAGATGTTGCAGTTGACACGTTACTGTGGATGATACATGATGTATCATCCACATGATGTATCATCCACATGATGTATCATCCACATGATGTATCATCCACATGATGTATCATCCACATGATGTATCATCCACATGATGTATCATCCACCTGATGTATCATCCACATGATGTATCATCCACATAATGTATCATCCACATGATGTATCATCCACATGATGTATCATCCACATGATGTATCATCCACGTGATGCATCATCCACGTGATGTATCATCCACGTGATGTATCATCCACCTGATGTATCATCCACGTGATGTATCATCCACGTGATGTATCATCCACATGATGTATCATCCACATGATGTATCATCCACATGATGTATCATCAACATGATGTATCATCCACGTGATGTATCATCCACGTGATGTATCATCCACGTGATGTATCATCCACATGATGTATCATCCACATGATGTATCATCCACATGATGTATCATCCACATGATGTATCATCCACGTGATGTATCATCCACGTGATGTATCATCCACGTGATGTATCATCCACGTGATGTATCATCCACGTGATGTATCATCCACATGATGTATCATCCACATGATGTATCATCCACATGATGTATCATCCACATGATGTATCATCCACATGATGTATCATCCACAAGATTTATCATCATGATGTATCATCCACATGATGTATCATCCACATGATGTATCATCCACATGATGTATCATCCACATGATGTATCATCCACATGATGTATCATCCACAAGATGTATCATCCACATGATGTATCATCCACATGATGTATCATCCACATGATGTATCATCCACATGATGTATCATCCACATGATGTATCATCCACATGATGTATCATCCACAAGATGTATCATCCACATGATGTATCATCCACATGATGTATCATCCACATGATGTATCATCCACATGATGTATCATCCACATGATGTATCATCCACATGATGTATCATCCACATGATGTATCATATACATGATGTATCATCCACATGATGTATCATCCACATGATGTATCATCCACATGATGTATCATCCACATGATGTATCATCCACATGATGTATCATCCACATGATGTATCATCCACATGATGTATCATATACATGATGTATCATCCACGTGATGTATCATCCACATGATGTATCATCCACATGATGTATCATCCACATGATGTATCATATACATGATGTGTCATCCACATGATGTATCATCCACATGATGTATCATATACATGATGTATCATCCACGTGATGTATCATCCACATGATGTATCATCCACATGATGTATCATCCACATGATGTATCATCCACATGATGTATCATCCACATGATGTATCATCCACATGATGTATCATCCACATGATGTATCATCCACATGATGTATCATCCACAAGATGTATCATCCACAAGATGTATCATCCACATGATGTATCATCCACATGATGTATCATCCACATGATGTATCATCCACATGATGTATCATCCACATGATGTATCATCCACATGATGTATCATCCACATGATGTATCATCCACAAGATGTATCATCCACATGATGTATCATCCACATGATGTATCATCCACATGATGTATCATCCACATGATGTATCATCCACATGATGTATCATCCACAAGATGTATCATCCACAAGATGTATCATCCACATGATGTATCATCCACAAGATGTATCATCCACATGATGTATCATCCACATGATGTATCATCCACAAGATGTATCATCCACATGATGTATCATCCACATGATGTATCATCCACATGATGTATCATCCACATGATGTATCATCCACATGATGTATCATCCACATGATGTATCATCCACATGATGTATCATCCACATGATGTATCATCCACATGATGTATCATCCACAAGATGTATCATCCACGTGATGTATCATCCACATGATGTATAATCCACATGATGTATCATCCACATGATGTATCATCCACAAGATGTATCATCCACAAGATGTATCATCCACATGATGTATCATCCACATGATGTATCATCCACATGATGTATCATCGTAACACACATGATGTATCATCCACATGATGTATCATCCACATGATGTATCATCCACATGATGTATCATCCACATGATGTATCATCCACATGATGTATCATCTACAAGATGTATCATCCACAAGATGTATCATCCACGTGATGTATCATCCACATGATGTATCATCCACATGATGTATCATCCACATGATGTATCATCCACAAGATGTATCATCCACAAGATGTATCATCCACGTGATGTAACATCCACATGATGTATCATCCACGTGATGTAACATCCACATGATGTATCATCCACATGATGTATCATCCACGTGATGTATCATCCACATGATGTATCATCCGCAAGATGTATCATCCACGTGATGTAACATCCACAAGATGTATCATCCACGTGATGTATCATCCACATGATGTATCATCCACATGATGTATCATCCACATGATGTATCATCCACATGATGTATCATCCACATGATGTATCATCCACATGATGTATCATCCACAAGATGTATCATCCACATGATGTATCATCCACATGATGTATCATCCACATGATGTATCATCCACATGATGTATCATCCACATGATGTAACATCCACATGATGTATCATCCACATGATGTATCATCCACATGATGTAACATCCACATGATGTATCATCCACATGATGTATCATCCACAAGATGTATCATCCACATGATGTATCATCCACAAGATGTATCATCCACAAGATGTATCATCCACAAGATGTATCATCCACATGATGTATCATCCACATGATGTATCATCCACATGATGTATCATCCACAAGATGTATCATCCACATGATGTATCATCCACATGATGTAACATCCACATGATGTATCATCCACATGATGTATCATCCACAAGATGTATCATCCACGTGATGTATCATCCACATGATGTATCATCCACATGATGTATCATCCACATGATGTATCATCCACAAGATGTATCATCCACAAGATGTATCATCCACATGATGTAACATCCACATGATGTATCATCCACCTGATGTATCATCCACATGATGTATCATCCACAAGATGTATCATCCACATGATGTATCATCCACATGATGTATCATCCACGTGATGTAACATCCACAAGATGTATCATCCACAAGATGTATCATCCACGTGATGTATCATCCACATGATGTATCATCCACATGATGTATCATCCACATGATGTATCATCCACATGATGTATCATCCACATGATGTATCATCCACAAGATGTATCATCCACCTGATGTATCATCCACATGATGTATCATCCACAAGATGTATCATCCACAAGATGTATCATCCACAAGATGTATCATCCACGTGATGTAACATCCACATGATGTATCATCCACATGATGTATCATCCACATGATGTATCATCCACATGATGTATCATCCACATGATGTATCATCCACATGATGTATCATCCACGTGATGTAACATCCACATGATGTATCATCCACATGATGTATCATCCACATGATGTATCATCCACGTGATGTATCATCCACATGATGTATCATCCACATGATGTATCATCCACATGATGTATCATCCACAAGATGTATCATCCACATGATGTATCATCCACATGATGTATCATCCACATGATGTATCATCCACCTGATGTATCATCCACATGATGTATCATCCACATGATGTATCATCCACATGATGTATCATCCACAAGATGTATCATCCTTCAAAAGAAGACTTGCCAGGTCAATGGTAAGACTTGCCATTTCAATGGTAAGACTTGCCAGGTCAATTGTAAGACTTGCCAGGTCAATGGCAAGACTTGCCAGGTCAATGGCAAGACTTGCCAGGTCAATGGTAAGACTTGCCAGGTCAATGGTAAGACTTGCCAGGTCAATGGTAAGACTTGCCAGGTCAATGGTAAGACTTGCCAGGTCAATGGTAAGACTTGCCAGGTCAATGGTAAGACTTGCCAGGTCAATGGCAAGACTTGCCAGGTCAATGGTAAGACTTGCCAGGTCAATGGTAAGACTTGCCAGGTCAATGGTAAGACTTGCCAGGTCAATGGTAATAATCTTTAATTCACTGGTTGTCTCTGGGCGCAACTACTGGTAGAATTACCGATAACACGTTCGACTCTGCAGCAGCTTTGTCAAGGTGTTACCAAGGTTACATGGACACACAGGGACACATAGGTATAAGGATACATAGACACATAGGTATAAGGATACATGGACACATAGGTATAAGGATACATGGACACATAGGTATAAGGATACATGGACACATAGGTATAATAGTGAGGTGACCGGAATATATGCCTTTCACCTCATTAATACATATACCCTCTGTGTCCATGTGTTGTTTGTAACTGCTTGACAGAGCTCCATGTGTTGTTTGTAACGGCTTGACAGAGCTCCATGTGTTGTTTGTAACTGCTTGACAGAGCTCCATGTGTTGTTTGTAACGGCTTGACAGAGCTCCATGTGTTGTTTGTAACGGCTTGACAGAGCTCCATGTGTTGTTTGTAATGGCTTGACAGAGCTCAATGTATTGTTTGTTACGGCTTGATAGAGCTCCATGTGTTGTTTGTAACGGCTTGACAGAGCTCTATGTGTTGTTTGTAACGGCTTGACAGAGCTCCATGTGTTGTTTGTAACGGCTTGACAGAGCTCAATGTATTGTTTGTTACGGCTTGACAGAGCTCCATGTGTTGTTTGTAACGGCTTGACAGAGCTCCATGTGTTGTTTGTAACGGTTTGACGGAGCTCCATGTGTTGTTTGTAACGGCTTGACAGAGCTCCATGTGTTGTTTGTAACGGCTTGACAGAGCTCCATGTGTTGTTTGTAACGGCTTGACAGAGCTCCATGTATTGTTTGTAACGGCTTGACAGAGCTTTTTTAGAGCGAAACGTTGGCACAAAATGTCACATTAGTTGCACATATGTCCTTTTATCTTAATTATTGTTGTAATCTGACAGCCCCTTATAATGCAGATGACACTGTACAGCTGGAGAATGTGCAGAGAACCTTCACCTGTCTCTTTACATTGAGTCAGATATTTTGTATGAGTGCCCACAATTAGTTAGGTACTTCCTGGAATGCAGGCGATAAAAATACGTGTTAATTTATACACAGAAGGATTGTTCCACATCTACACACTGAAATTACTCCCTAAGAGAGTAGAAGAATCGACAAATGGTTGTTAATAATCCGAGAGAGGCGCTTGGCAAGGTCCTCTAGGCAGTTCCGTATCAGTCTAGCTTTTGTATCTATGTTGGACTGCGTGTCTCTAGTACAAACAGTCTGCCTGATCAAAGCAATGATCCCAGAAGTCTCCATTAGGTGTACAGCAAGTAAGAATGTAGTCCAAGGCTTAAGACTGCACTATAAGCTGAAAGAACTGAAACACGACATTCGCTTCAGCGCTTCACAGGATTAGCTCCAGTCCTTTGACTCGAACCCCACAAACATAAATCGTCGAGCACACATAAGGTCAGAGAGGATTGTTTGACCTGAGAAAATAATGCTTGTAATGTAGAGAAGATCAGGAGAACTTTGTGGTCGTCTAGCAGACCTTCCCTGACTGTCTTTACTTACAACTGACTCAATTTTCTTATTAACACCATCAAGGAAAGCAAAAAAAAAGCACTGGTTGCTTGAACAAATATTAGTGAGTGACTAATAGAGGAGTGGTTTACTGAGGTCAGGAGTGACTAATAGAGGAGTGGTTTACTGAGGTCAGGAGTGACTAACAGAGGAGTGGTTTACTGAGGTCAGGAGTGACTAACGAGGTCAGGAGTGACTAATAGAGGAGTGGTTTACTGAGGTCAGGAGTGACTAATAGAGGAGTGGTTTACTGAGGTCAGGAGTGACTAATAAAGGAGTGGTTTACTGAGGTCAGGAGTGACTAATAGAGGAGTGGTTTACTGAGGTCAGGAGTGACTAATAGAGGAGTGGTTTACTGAGGTCAGGAGTGACTAATAAAGGAGTGGTTTACTGAGGTCAGGAGTGACTAATAGAGGAGTGGTTTACTGAGGTCAGGAGTGACTAATAAAGGAGTGGTTTACTGAGGTCAGGAGTGACTAATAAAGGAGTGGTTTACTGAGGTCAGGAGTGACTAATAAACGAGTGGTTTACTGAGGTCAGGAGTGACTAATAAAGAAGTGGTTTACTGAGGTCAGGAGTGACTAATAAAGGAGTGGTTTACTGAGGTCAGAGGAGTGGTTTACTGAGGTCAGGAGTGACTAATAGAGGAGTGGTTTACTGAGGTCAGGAGTGACTAACAGAGGAGTGGTTTACTGAGGTCAGGAGTGACTAACAGAGGAGTGGTTTACTGAGGTCAGGAGTGACTAATAGAGGAGTGGTTTACTGAGGTCAGGAGTGACTAACAGAGGAGTGGTTTACTGAGGTCAGGAGTGACTAATAGAGGAGTGGTTTACTGAGGTCAGGAGTGACTAATAGAGGAGTGGTTTACTGAGGTCAGGAGTGACTAATAAAGGAGTGGTTTACTGAGGTCAGGAGTGACTAATAGAGGAGTGGTTTACTGAGGTCAGGAGTGACTAATAAAGGAGTGGTTTACTGAGGTCAGGAGTGACTAATAAAGGAGTGGTTTACTGAGGTCAGGAGTGACTAATAAAGGAGTGGTTTACTGAGGTCAGGAGTGACTAATAAACGAGTGGTTTACTGAGGTCAGGAGTGACTAATAAAGGAGTGGTTTACTGAGGTCAGGAGTGACTAATAAACGAGTGGTTTACTGAGGTCAGGAGTGACTAATAAACGAGTGGTTTACTGAGGTCAGGAGTGACTAATAAACGAGTGGTTTACTGAGGTCAGGAGTGACTAATAAACGAGTGGTTTACTGAGGTCAGGAGTGACTAATAAACGAGTGGTTTACTGAGGTCAGGAGTGACTAATAAACGAGTGGTTTACTGAGGTCAGGACAGTAGAGTGGCGAGGTCTTGTGTTGGCGGAGATGTGAGGTTGCTGGCGGAAGGGCGGAGGGAGTTTATTCAGATTACTTCCACTCTGCATGATTGTTCGTGGCCTGCTTGCCCAGTGGTGAGTGAGAGAGAGGGAGAGAGAGAGAGAGAGAGAGAGAGAGAGAGAGAGAGAGAGAGAGAGAGAGAGAGATAGGACAGACACCTGGGTCTATTTCAGGACTATCTTAAATAACAAAAAAAAGGCACAATAACGTGGAATGATACACAAATAACCCGCACATAGAAGAGAGGAGCTTACGACGACGTTTCGGTCCGACTTGAACCATTTACAAAGTCACACTAACGAAAAGGAGAGAAGGAGGGGGTTTATATAGGCAGGAGGTGGTAGTAGTAGTAGCAGTAGTAGTAGTAGTAGTGGAGGTAGAAGGTAGTAGTAGTGGGGGAGGTAGTAAGAAGGAGGAGGAGCCATTAAAGTACTAAGAAAAAGGAGCACTGCAAGGGAGCTAAGTGCCCACAGAGGGTAACAGCAAGAACACAGAGGGAGGAAATGAAGAAATAAATAAAGAAGGAACAAATACACAAAGCAGAAGTAAGATAACCCAAAGGAGAAAAGGAAAAGAAGAAAGGGGAAGAGGGAGAAGAAGAAACAGGAGGAATGAGGTTAAGTCACGGGTGTTTTGAAGTTTGGAGCATTTTACAATGTAGTGGGAGAGGAAGGCATCTACAGAGACGAAGCCAGGGCTAAGATTCATACAAGGAAAGTTGTGTATTAGGGAGGATTCAACCAGACGGTGACTGTTAAAGTTGGAAGTAGGGAAGACAGTTTTAGCAGAAGACCAGTCTATATGATGGCTGTGATCTCTGACGTGACAGAAAACAACATTGTTAGTGCCGGCAAGCCTAACACTATTTTTGTGCTCCCTAAGTCTGTCAGAAAGAGATCGACCAGTTTCTCCGAAGTATTGAAGAGGACAGGAGGAACAAGAAATATAGACACCAGGAATATCTGTAGAGGGAGGAGAGGTATGAATGAGATGTTCCTGGTGTCTACTCTATTTCTTGCTCCTCCTGTCCTCTCCAATACTTTGGAGAAATTGGTCGATCTCTTTCTGACAGACTTAGGGAGCACAAAAATAGTGTTAGGCTTGCCGGCACTAACAATGTTGTTTTCTGTCACGTCAGAGATCACAGCCATCATATAGACTGGTCTTCTGCTAAAACTGTCTCCCCTACTTCCAACTTTAACAGTCACCGTCTGGTTGAATCCTCCCTAATACACAACTTTCCTTGTATGAATCTTAGCCCTGGCTTCGTCTCTGTAGATGCCTTCCTCTCCCACTACATTGTAAAATGCTCCAAACTTCAGAACACCCGTGACTTAACCTCATTCCTCCTGTTTCTTCTTCTCCCTCTTCCCCTTTCTGCTTTGTGTATTTGTTCCTTCTTTATTTATTTATTTCCTCATTTCCCCCCTCTGTGTTCTTGCTGTTACCCTCTGTGGGCACTTAGCTCCCTTGTGGGCACTTAGCTCCCTTGTGGGCACTTAGCTCCCGTGTGGGCACTTAGCTCCCTTGTGGGCACTTAGCTCCCTTGTGGGCACTTAGCTCCCTTGTGGGCACTTAGCTCCCTTGTGGGCACTTAGCTCCCGTGTGGGCACTTAGCTCCCTTGTGGGCACTTAGCTCCCTTGTGGGCACTTAGCTCCCTTGTGGGCACTTAGCTCCCTTGTGGGCACTTAGCTCCCTTGTGGGCACTTAGCTCCCGTGTGGGCACTTAGCTCCCTTGTGGGCACTTAGCTCCCTTGTGGGCACTTAGCTCCCTTGTGGGCACTTAGCTCCCTTGTGGGCACTTAGCTCCCGTGTGGGCACTTAGCTCCCTTGTGGGCACTTAGCTCCCGTGTGGGCACTTAGCTCCCTTGTGGGCACTTAGCTCCCTTGTGGGCACTTAGCTCCCTTGTGGGCACTTAGCTCCCTTGTGGGCACTTAGCTCCCTTGTGGGCACTTAGCTCCCTTGTGGGCACTTAGCTCCCTTGTGGGCACTTAGCTCCCTTGTGGGCACTTAGCTCCCTTGTGGGCACTTAGCTCCCTTGTGGGCACTTAGCTCCCTTGTGGGCACTTAGCTCCCGTGTGGGCACTTAGCTCCCGTGTGGGCACTTAGCTCCCTTGTGGGCACTTAGCTCCCTTGTGGGCACTTAGCTCCCTTGTGGGCACTTAGCTCCCGTGTGGGCACTTAGCTCCCTTATGGGCACTTAGCTCCCTTGTGGGCACTTAGCTCCCTTGTGGGCACTTAGCTCCCTTGTGGGCACTTAGCTCCCTTGTGGGCACTTAGCTCCCGTGTGGGCACTTAGCTCCCGTGTGGGCACTTAGCTCCCGTGTGGGCACTTAGCTCCCGTGTGGGCACTTAGCTCCCGTGTGGGCACTTAGCTCCCGTGTGGGCACTTAGCTCCCTTGTGGGCACTTAGCTCCCTTGTGGGCACTTAGCTCCCTTGTGGGCACTTAGCTCCCTTGTGGGCACTTAGCTCCCTTGTGGGCACTTAGCTCCCTTGTGGGCACTTAGCTCCCTTGTGGGCACTTAGCTCCCTTGTGGGCACTTAGCTCCCTTGTGGGCACTTAGCTCCCGTGTGGGCACTTAGCTCCCGTGTGGGCACTTAGCTCCCGTGTGGGCACTTAGCTCCCGTGTGGGCACTTAGCTCCCGTGTGGGCACTTAGCTCCCGTGTGGGCACTTAGCTCCCGTGTGGGCACTTAGCTCCCTTGTGGGCACTTAGCTCCCGTGTGGGCACTTAGCTCCCGTGTGGGCACTTAGCTCCCGTGTGGGCACTTAGCTCCCTTGTGGGCACTTAGCTCCCGTGTGGGCACTTAGCTCCCGTGTGGGCACTTAGCTCCCTCCCTCCCGTGTGGGCACTTAGCTCCCTTCTGGGCACTTAGCTCCCGTGTGGGCACTTAGCTCCCTCCCGTGTGGGCACTTAGCTCCCGTGTGGGCACTTAGCTCCCTTGTGGGCACTTAGGGCACTTAGCTCCCTTGTGGGCACTTAGCTCCCTTGTGGGCACTTAGCTCCCGTGTGGGCACTTAGCTCCCTTGTGGGCACTTAGCTCCCTTGTGGGCACTTAGCTCCCTTGTGGGCACTTAGCTCCCTTGTGGGCACTTAGCTCCCTTGTGGGCACTTAGCTCCCTTGTGGGCACTTAGCTCCCTTGTGGGCACTTAGCTCCCTTGTGGGCACTTAGCTCCCTTGTGGGCACTTAGCTCCCTTGTGGGCACTTAGCTCCCTTGTGGGCACTTAGCTCCCTTGCGTTGCTCCTCTTCTTAGTACTTTATTGGCTCCTCCTTCTTACTGCCTCCACCACTACTACTACCTTCTACCTCCACCACTACTACTACCTTCTACCTCCACCACTACTACTACCTTCTACCTCCACCACTACTACTACCTTCTACCTCCACCACTACTACTACCTTCTACCTCCACCACTACTACTACCTTCTACCTCCACCACTACTACTACCTTCTACCTCCACCACTACTACTACCTTCTACCTCCACCACTACTACTACCTTCTACCTCCACCACTACTACTACCTTCTACCTCCACCACTACTACTACCTTCTACCTCCACCACTACTACTACCTTCTACCTCCACCACTACTACTACCTTCTACCTCCGCCACTACTACTACCTTCTACCTCCACCACTACTACTACCTTCTACCTCCGCCACTACTACTACCTTCTACCTCCACCACTACTACTACCTTCTACCTCCACCACTACTACTACCTTCTACCTCCACCACTACTACTACCTTCTACCTCCACCACTACTACTACCTTCTACCTCCACCACTACTACTACCTTCTACCTCCACCACTACTACTACCTTCTACCTCCCCCACTACTACTACCTTCTACCTCCACCACTACTACTACCTTCTACCTCCACCACTACTACTACCTTCTACCTCCACCACTACTACTACCTTCTACCTCCGCCACTACTACTACCTTCTACCTCCACCACTACTACTACCTTCTACCTCCACCACTACTACTACCTTCTACCTCCACCACTACTACTACCTTCTACCTCCGCCACTACTACTACCTTCTACCTCCCCCACTACTACTACCTTCTGCCTCCCCCACTACTACTACCTTTTACCTCCCCCACTACTACTACCTTCTACCTCCACCACTACTACTGCCTTCTACCTTCACCACTACTACTGCCTTCTACCTCCACCACTACTACTGCCTTCTACCTCCACCACTACTACTGCCTTCTACCTTCCCCACTACTACTGCCTTTTACCTTCCCCACTACTACTGCCTTCTACCTTCACCACTACTACTGCCTTCTACCTCCACCACTACTACTACCTTCTACCTCCACCACTACTACTAATACTACCACTACTACTACCACTACCACTACCACCTCCTACCTATATATACCCTTCCTTCTCTCCTTTTCGTTAGTGTGACTTTGTAAATGGTCCAAGTCGGACCGAAACGTCGTCGTAAATTCCTCTCTTATATATATATATATATATATATATATATATATATATATATATATATATATATATATATATATATATATATATATATATATATATATATATATATATATATATCGTGCCGAATAGGTACAATTGCTCAGTTACGAAGAACTCATTTAAAATTTAGTAATTTTTAAAATTTTCTCTTATACATTTAATTAAAGATATATTTTTTCATTTATGTTAATGTAAAAATTAATAACTTTGTACCAAAAGAACCTTAGAAAACTTACCTGACCTTATAACAAGTGCAATTTAATTTAGCCTAATCCAATTCAATATATTTTAGATAAGTTTAAAATAATTTAATAAACAAACAATGAATCATATTTTTTTCGTTAGGTTGAGAATGATTTTTGCGAAATTATTACATACACAAATTTTAGCTTGCCTTGTTCGGCAAGAAGAGCGAAGTCCTTGTACAGTAATGTAATTGGGAACAGGAGCACGCTATTGGATATAGATAAATTGGGATTGTACACAAGCGCAGTAGGACAGTTCTCAGGAACTCACTAGCCACGGGTCACAAGACCCATACTGGCGACAGCTAACTCCCCAGAGCTTCCAGCTCTCTCCAGAGCTCTCTGCTCCCAGCTAGAGCAGAACCTCAAGTCTCCCCCAGAGACTCCAGCTCTTCTCCCAGAGCTCTGCACTCAAGCAAAGGCTTCGCCCGAATCTCCTCCCTGGTAGTAAGTAGTAGGTTCACGAGTACTGTCCCGGCCCGGGTCTTTACCAGATGGTGACCCTCTACTCCAGCTGTTTTTTGAGCTTACATCATCCTGCCTGCATCCCCCCTTAACCCCAGGGTTTGGGGGTTCACCCTCCATGGATCACCACGTGTTTTCACACCAAGGGTAGATTTCTTCAATTACCAACCACTCCTTACTCTCGCCTTCAAGAACATAAACCTGAGACTTGAGGCGCCAAGGCAAAGATTGTGACAATTTATATTTGTTAACCTTTAACCTTACAAGCACAGTTGACCTACATCACATCATGCAGAACGTGGACCGGATTAGTTGACAATAATAATAATAATGATAATAACGATAATAATAATAACAATATAATTCTTATAGGAAATCTGCAGAATATATACGAGAAACCCAAATCAAAAACATTCAGTATTGACCCACTGCTCACAGATGTCATCAAACAAATGAGCGAAATGTTGAAATTAATTATTATTAATTATAATCAAAAAGAAGCGCTAAGCCACAGGGGCTATACAGCGCTGCAGGGTAGGGAAGGAAGCAAGGGAATTGGATGGCAGAAGGGAGGGGGGATGATCAGCAGGTTACAGAAAACAGCGGGGCAGGGGATAGTACGGGGGTAGAGGGTAGCAAGAGATTGAAGTAGAAAGGGCTGAAAGTATCAGAATTTGTGAAGTAAGTCAGTCGTTGTCACGAAATGTTGAAAGAAGAGCACAACCCAGTGTTCAGTGATGTTATCCATGCCAGGGATACTGCACTTCCCGATGGTTTAATGTACACTACTCTACCATCCTTCAGATTTGGAAAGTTAGAGGGACTTGCCTATACAAGCAGCACCTGCAACAGGGTATACCTGGAGAGGGCTTCGGGGGGTCAACGCCCCCCCCGTGGCCCGGTCTGAGACCAGGCCAGGTGCTTAGATTGAATTGAAATTCCAGAGGTTTTTGTATATATACAGACAAAACCACTCTTCACCAAGGGGGGCTAAAAAAATTTGCCAAAACTTACATGACAATATAAAAATGCGTACATACATACCAGTTATGTATCGGATATCCGCATCCGCATTCGCATCCGCGGAACATCCGCACAATTACTTAACACCCGCATCCGCAAAATCAGTGAGACATCCTCATACACATCCGCATCCGCGGATATCTAAATTTTCACATCCGATACATCTCTAAATTACATACATATATATCAAAGTACATACATTATCAAAATCTTTGAAGGGGTGGTGAGACGCCACATTACTTGTTTGACTCCGACCCGTAACATAGTCACAGTCAGCATGGCTTGACAACACCGACCTGTAACATAGTCACAGTCAGCATGGCTTGACAACACCGACCTGTAACACAGTCACAGTCAGCATGGCTTGACAACACCGACCTGTAACATAGTCACAGTCAGCATGGCTTGACAACACCGACCTGTAACATAGTCACAGTCAGCATGGCTTGACAACACCGACCTGTAACATAGTCACAGTCAGCATGGCTTGACAACACCGACCTGTAACACAGTGACAGTCAGCATGGCTTGACAACACCGACCTGTAACATAGTCACAGTCAGCATGGCTTGACAACACCGACCTGTAACATAGTCACAGTCAGCATGGCTTGAAAACACCGACCTGTAACATAGTCACAGTCAGCATGGCTTGAAAACACCGACCTGTAACATAGTCACAGTCAGCATGGCTTGACAACACCGACCTGTAACATAGTCACAGTCAGCATGGCTTGACAACACCGACCTGTAACATAGTCACAGTCAGCATGGCTTGACAACACCGACCTGTAACACAGTCACAGTCAGCATGGCTTGAAAACACCGACCTGTAACATAGTCACAGTCAGCATGGCTTGACAACACCGACCTGTAACATAGTCACAGTCAGCATGGCTTGACAACACCGACCTGTAACATAGTCACAGTCAGCATGGCTTGACAACACCGACCTGTAACACAGTGACAGTCAGCATGGCTTGACAACACCGACCTGTAACATAGTCACAGTCAGCATGGCTTGACAACACCGACCTGTAACATAGTCACAGTCAGCATGGCTTGACAACACCGACCTGTAACATAGTCACAGTCAGCATGGCTTGAAAACACCGACCTGTAACATAGTCACAGTCAGCATGGCTTGACAACACCGACCTGTAACATAGTCACAGTCAGCATGGCTTGACAACACCGACCTGTAACATAGTCACAGTCAGCATGGCTTGACAACACCGACCTGTAACATAGTCACAGTCAGCATGGCTTGATAAGACCGACCTGTAACACAGTCACAGTCAGTATGGCTTGACAACACCGACCTGTAACATAGTCACAGTCAGCATGGCTTGACAACACCGACCTGTAACATAATCACAGTCAGCATGGCTTGACAACACCGACCTGTAACATAGTCACAGTCAGCATGGCTTGACAACACCGACCTGTAACACAGTCACAGTCAGCATGGCTTGACAACACCGACCTGTAACACAGTGACAGTCAGCATGACTTGACAACACAAGGTGTAGCAAGGTATCACAAGGTATAACAAGGTGTAGCAAGGTATCACAAGGTATAACAAGGTGTAGCAAGGTATCACAAGGTATAACAAGGTGTAGCAAGGTATCACAAGGTATAACAAGGTGTAGCAAGGTATAACAAGGTGTAGCAAGGTATCACAAGGTATAACAAGGTGTAGCAAGGTATCACAAGGTATAACAAGGTGTAGCAAGGTGTAGCAAGGTACAACAAGGTGTAACAAGGTATAACAAGGTGTAACAAGGTATAACAAGGTGTAGCAAGGTATAACAATGTATAACAAGGTGTAACAAGGCGTAGCAAGGTATCACAAGGTATAACAAGGTGTAGCAAGGTATAACAAGGTGTAGCAAGGTATAACAAGGTGTAGCAAGGTATAACAATGTATAACAAGGTGTAGCAAGGTATAACAATGTATAACAAGGTGTAGCAAGGTATAACAAGGTGTAGCAAGGTATAACAAGGTGTAGCAAGGTATAACAAGGTATAACAAGGTATAACAAGGTGTAGCAAGGTATCACAAGGTATAACAAGGTGTAACAAGGTATAACAAGGTGTAGCAAGGTATAGCAAGGTGTAACAAGGTATAACAAGGTGTAGCAAGGTATCACAAGGTATAACAAGGTGTAGCAAGGTATCACAAGGTATAACAAGGTGTAGCAAGGTATAGCAAGGTGTAACAAGGTATAACAAGGTGTAGCAAGGTATAACAAGGTATAACAAGGTGTAGCAAGGTATCACAAGGTATAACAAGGTGTAGCAAGGTATCACAAGGTATAACAAGGTGTAGCAAGGTATCACAAGGTATAACAAGGTGTAGCAAGGTATCACAAGGTATAACAAGGTGTAGCAAGGTATAACAAGGTGTAGCAAGGTATAGCAAGGTGTAACAAGGTATAACAAGGTATCACAAGGTATAACAAGGTGCAGCAAGGTATAACAAGGTATAACAAGGTGTAGCAAGGTATCACAAGGTATAACAAGGTGTAACAAGGTATAACAAGGTGTAGCAAGGTATAGCAAGGTGTAACAAGGTATAACAAGGTGTAGCAAGGTATAGCAAGGTGTAACAAGGTACAACAAGGTGTAGCAATGTATCACAAGGTGTAACAAGGTGTAGAAAGGTATCACAAGGTGTAACAAGGTGTAGCAAGGTACAATAATGTATAAGAAGGTGTAGCAAGGTGTAGCAAGGTATAACAAGGTATAGTACGTGTTCTCAACAAGGTTAGACCAATTTATGAGTTACAAGTGACACTGCCGTTCCTCTGCCAACATCTCACCACCCGTGTGACTGCCAACCTCTGTCACTGGTCGTCTGCCAACACTAGTTCACCCCCACCCCCCTGCCTTCCTGAGGTTGTCTACTGCCAGAACCTTCCGTTCTGGTGGTCGCTACTCTCAGTACTGCATTCCTCTCTTCTCATATATATATATATATATATATATATATATATATATATATATATATATATATATATATATATATATATATATATATATATATATATATATATATATATGCATATATATATATGCAAGGAATTCGCAAGAGCAGGAGAAATATACACAAACACTGATCTCTGGCTGAAGGAGACTCGAACCTACGAACCTTAGAACAAGGTATGCAGTGCTACACCAATCTACCCACACTGGACAATACCTTGGCTTGCAGCTTGCGCTAGACGTTGATCCAAGGCAGCCAGCTTGCAAGGAGAAGGCTTACAGCTTTTTCATCTCATCCCCTGCATGCATCAGCCTTACTAGAGATTTTATCAATGCAAGGAATTCGCAAGAGCAGGCGAAATATACACAATTCCTTGCATTGTTGAAATCTCTAGTAAGGCTGATGCATGCAGGGGATGAGTTGAAAAAGCTGTAAGCCTTCTCCTTGCAAGCTGGCTGCCATGGGATCAACGTCTAGCGCAAGCTGCACGCCAAGGTATTGTCCAGTGTGGGTAGATTGGTATAGCACTGCATACCTTGTTCTAAGGTTCGTAGGTTCGAGTCTCCTTCAGCCAGAGATCAGTGTTTATATATATATATATATATATATATATATATATATATATATATATATATATATATATATATATATATATATATATATATATATATATATATATATATGCAAAACAACCACTGTGAAAGAATAGAGAAATTCCAAGCGCTTTCGTGACTGCTCACATTATCAAGGAACAATCCATTATTGTTCCTTGATAATGTTAGTAGTCACGAAAGCGCTTGGAATTTTTCTATTCTTTCACAGTGGTTGTTTTGCATTTTCTGAAATCACCTGTTACTGTGATCTTATTGCATATATATATATATATATATATATATATATATATATATATATATATATATATATATATATATATATATATATATATATATATATATATATATATAAGTTGAGGAAGCCTAGGGAACAAGTGGATTTGTTAGTTAAAAATAGGAGAGGAGAGTTATTAAATGGAGGTTTAGAGGTATCGGGAAGATGGAGGGAATATTTTGAGGAATTGTTAAATGTTGATGAAGATAGGGAAGCTGTGATTTCATGTATAGGGAAAAGAGGAATAACATCTTGTAGGAGTGAGGAAGAGCCAGTTGTGAGTGTGGGGGAAGTTTGTCAGGCAGTAGGTAGAATGAAAGGGGGTAAGGCAGCCGGGATTGATGGGATAAAGACAGAAATGTTAAAAGCAGGTGGGGATATTGTTTTGGAGTGGTTGGTGCAATTATTTAATAAATGTATGGAAGAGGGTAAGGTACCTAGGGATTGGCAGAGAGCATGCATAGTTCCTTTGTATAAAGGCAAAGGGGACAAAAGAGAGTGCAAAAATTATAGGGGGATAAGTCTGTTGAGTATACCTGGCAAAGTATATGGTAGAGTTATTATTGAAAGAATTAAAAGTAAGACTGAGAATAGGATAGCAGATGAACAAGGAGGCTTTAGGAAAGGTAGGGTGTGTGTGGACCAGGTGTTTACAGTGAAACATATAAGTGAACAGTATTTAGATAAGGCTAAAGAGGTCTTTGTGGCATTTATGGATTTGGAAAAGGCTTATGACAGGGTGGATAGGGGGGGGGGAGTGTGGCAGATGTTGCAGGTGTATGGGATAGGAGGTAGGTTACTGAAAGCAGTGAAGAGTTTTTACGAGGATAGTGAGGCTCAGGTTAGAGTATGTAGGAGAGAGGGAGATTATTTCCCAGTAAAAGTAGGCCTTAGACAAGGATATGTGATGTCATCATGATTGTTCAATATATTTATAGCTGGGGTTGTAAGAGAAGTGAATGCGAGGGTCTTGGCAAGAGGTGTAGAGTTAAAAGATAAAGAATCTAACACACAGTGGGAACTGTCACAGTTGCTCTTTGCTGATGACACTGTGCTTTTGGGAGATTCTGAAGAGAAGTTGCAGAGGTTGGTGGATGAATTTGGTAGGGTACGTAAAAGAAGAAAATTAAAAGGGAATATAGGAAAGAGTAAAATTATGAGGATAACAAAAAGATTAGGTGACGAAAGATTGGATATCAGATTGGAGGGAGAGAGTATGGAGGAGGTGAATGTATTCAGATATTTAGGAGTGGACGTGTCAGCAGATGGGTCTGTGAAAGATGAGGTGAATCATAGAATTGATGAGGGAAAAAGGGTGAGTGGTGCACTTAGGAGTCAGTGGAGATAAAGAACTTTGTCCTTGGAGGCAAAGAGGGGAATGTATGAGAGTATAGTTGTGCCAACACTCTTATATTGCTGTGAAACATGGGTGATGAATGTTGCAACGAGAAGAAGGCTGGAGGCAGTGGAGATGTCATGTCTGAGAGCAATGTGTGGTGTGAATATAATGCAGAGAATTCCTCAGCCCTCAGTCCAGAGGGCTGAGGAAGGGTTGTTGAGGTGGCTCGGACATGTAGAGAGAATGGAGCGAAACAGAATGACTTCAAGAGTGTATCAGTCTGTAGTGGAAGGAAGGCGGGGTAGGGGTCGGCCTAGGAAGGGTTGGAGGGAGGGGGTAAAGGAGGTTTTGTGTGCGAGGGGCTTGGACTTCCAGCAGGCATGCGTGAGCGTGTTTGATAGGAGTGAATGGAGACAAATGGTTTTTAATACTTGACGTGCTGTTGGAGTGTGAGCGAAGTAACATTTATGAAGGGGTTCAGGGAAACCGGCAGGCCGGACTTGAGTCCTGGAGATGGGAAGTACAGTGCCTGCACTCTGAAGGAGGGGTGTTAATGTTGCAGTTTAAAAACTGTAGTGTAAAGCATCTTTCTGGCAAGACAGTGATGGAGTGAATGATGGTGAAAGTTTTTCTTTTTCGGGCCACCCTGCCTTGGTGGGAATCGGCCAGTGTGATAATAAAATAAAATATATATATATGTGTGTATATATATATATTAAAATACATATATATATATATATATATATATATATATATATATATATATATATATATATATATATATATATATATATATATAAAGTTACTTTAGGTTAGCTTAGCTTAGGTTAACGTACCTTAAGTTACCTTAGGTTAGCTTAGCTTAGGTTAACGTACCTTAAGTTACCTTATGTTAGCTTAGCTTAGGTTAGCTTATCTTAAGTTACATTAGGTTAGCTTAGCTTACGTTAGCGTACCTTACGTTACCTTAGGTTATCTTAGCTTAGGTTAGCTTATCTTAAGTTACCTTAGGTTAGCTTAGCTTAGCTTAGCGTACCTTACCTTAAGTTACCTTAGGTTAGCTTAGCTTAGGTTAAGTTAGCGTACCTTAAGTTACCTTAAGTTAGCTTAGCTTAGGTTAGGTTAGATAAGTAAGACACAGGTATCTTTATTCCGGAACGTTGCACCTACACAGTAGACTTCTTCAGTCGAGCACAGAGGAGGCAGCAGAAGCAGTAGATGTAATTTTGAGGTGATCAGTCCCTCAGCCTGGAGAAGAGTTCTGCTCCAGACTATGTAACAGTCCATGAGTCAGGCTGAGGGACTGATTACCTCAAACTCCTCCTCATTTTCCGCCGTTCTGCTCTGTATTGGACTGAAGAAGCCACTAGCTGGAGAAACGTTTCCTTTTTAAAGATCCCCAAATGTTACACAGGTGTCTTATTCTTCATCTTGTGGGTATTGTTTACCTTGTGAGTATTATATACCCAGTGGGTATTGTGTGTTATTCTATGCCTTGTGTGATGCAAGCCCTTCCATCTTTGCACTTCACTTGTTAATGCCCCATGCCCCATGCCCACCTTCTCAGATACCAGACGGGTTAATCAAACCCTCCCAGAACAGGTTTACAGCTGTGCTGTGCGGCTAGCTCTGTCCCTGGCTTATATTACCACTGGTCTCGTGTCGTACCTTTAAGTACCTTGATACTCTTCTAGCTCTGTCCCTGGCTTATATTACCACTGGTC
>NC_091376.1:14794982-14862482 GCF_038502225.1 Cherax quadricarinatus
GGCTAAGGTCGCAAGGGATTCGAAGACTAACCCAAAAGGGTTCTTTCAGGTATACAGAAGTAAGATTAGGGACAAGATTGGCCCACTTAAGAGTAACTCTGACAGTGATAAGGATATGTGTGAAATTCTCAATACCTACATCCTCTCAGCTTTCACCCAGGAAATTACAAGCAATATTCCTGAAATAATAGATTATGTAGAACAGGATGATAATAACATATGCTCGATTGCGGTAACTAGTGACATGGTCCTCAGACAAATAGAGAAACTAAAACCTAACAAATCCTCAGGTCCTGTTGAACTGTTTGCAAGGGTGTTAAAGGAATGTAAAGAGGAACTTAGCATACCTTTGGCTAATCATTTTAACATATCACTACAAACTGGCATAGTGCCTGATAAGTGGAAAATGGCAAATGTAATACCTATTTACAAGGCAGGTGACAGGTTCTTGGCTTCGAACTATAGACCAATAAGACTCACCTCTATATTGGGAAAATTTATGGAATCAATAATTGCCGAAGCAATTCGTAGCCATCTTGACAGGCACAGATTGATTAATGAATCTTAACACGGTTTTACAAAGGGGCGTTCCTGTCTTACGAATTTACTAACTTTTTTCACTAAGGTGTTTGAGGAGGTAGATCATGGTAATGAATATGATATTGTGTATATGGACTTCAGAAAGGCTTTCGATAAAGTTCCACATCAGAGGCTTTTGAGAAAACTTAAGGCACACGGAATAGGAGAAATTTTTTCCTGGGTAGAGGCATGGCTGACAAATAGGCAGCAGAGTGTTTGCATAAATGGGGAGAAATCAGAATGGGGGCACGTCACAAGCGGTGTTCCTCAGGGGTCAGTGTTGGGCCCGTTGTTGTTCACAATTTACATAAACGACATAGATGAGGGAATAAATAGCGACATAAGCAAATTTGCTGATGACACCAAAATAGGCCGTCCAGTTCATTCTAATGAGGACACTAGAGTACTCCAGGATGATTTGAACAGACTGATGCAATGGTCGGAGAAGTGGCAGATGCAGTTTAATATTGACAAATGCAAAGTTCTAAATGTTGGACAGGTAAATAACCATGCCACATATAAACTAAATAATGTAGATCTTAATGCTACTGATTGCGAAAAGAATTTAGGAGTTCTGGTTAGCAGTAATCTAAAACCAAGACAACAGTGCATTAATGTTCGCAATAAAGCTAACAGAATTCTTGGTTTCATATCTAGAAGTATAAATAATAGAAGTCCTCAGGTTGTTCTTCAACTCTATATATCCTTGGTTAGGCCTCATTTAGACTATGCTGCTCAGTTCTGGTCACCGTATTACAGAATGGATATAAATGCTCTGGAAAACGTACAGAGGAGGATGACAAAGATGATCCCATGTATCAGAAATCTTCCCTATGAGGATAGACTGAGGGCCCTGAATCTGCACTCTCTCGAAAGGCGTAGAATTAGGGGGGATATGATCGAGGTGTATAAATGGAAAACAGGAACAAATAAAGGGGATGTAAATAGCGTGCTGAAAATTTCCACCCAAGACAGGACTCGCAGCAATGGTTTTAAGTTGGAAAAATTCAGATTCAGGAAGGATATAGGAAAGCATTGGTTTGGTAATAGAGTTGTGGATGAGTGGAACAAACTCCCGAGTACAGTTATTCAGGCTAAAACGTTGTGTAGTTTCGAAAATAGGTTAGATAAATACATGAGTGGGTGTGGGTGGGCGTGAGTTGGACCTGACTAGCTTGTGCTGCTGGGTCTGGTGCAGTGCTCCATCCTTGAGTGGAGGTGACCATACTGGGTGGGTCATTGGGCTAATCCCGGGGGGACATGGACCTGCTCCACATGGGTCAGTAGGCCTGTTGCAGTGTTCTTTCTTTATGTTCTTATGTTATTGTTCCAGTTTTGTTATTGTTACAGTCATCTTATTGTTCCAGCCATGTTGTTGTTCCACCCATGTTATTCTTACAGTCATGTTATTGTTCCAGTCATGTTATTGTTAGTCATGTTATTGTTTCAGTCATGTTATTGTTAGTCATGTTATTGTTCCAGTCATGTTATTGTTAGTAATGTTATTGTTAGTCATGTTGTTTTTCCAGTCATGTTATTGTTACAGTCATGTTATTGTTCCAGCCATGTTATTGTTCCAGCCATGTGATTTTTCCAGTCATGTTATTGTTCCAGCTATGTTATTTTTCCAGTCATGTTATTGTTCCAGCTATGTTATTGTTTCAGTCATGTTATTGTTAGGCATGTTATTGTTAGTCATGTTATTGTTCCAGTTATGTTATTGTTAGTCATGTTATTGTTCCAGCCATGTTATTGCTACAGTCATGTTATTGTTCCAGCCATATTGTTAAATTCATGTTATTGCCAGCGTCATGTCATGGTTCCAGTCAGATTATTGTTCCAGAAATTTTATTTTTCCAGACATGTTATTGTTAGTAATGTTATTGTTCCAGCCATATTATTGTTCCAGTAATGTTATTGTTCCTTATGTTATTCCAGCCATGTTATTGTTAGTCATGTTATTGTTACAGTCATGTTATTGTTCCAGCCATGTTATTGTTCCAGCCATGTTATTGTTACAGTCATGTTATTGTTACAGTCATGTTATTGTTACAGTCATGTTATTGTTACAGTCATGTTATTGTTCCAGTCATGTTATTGTTCCAGCCATGTTATTGTTCCAGCCATGTTATTGTTACAGTCATGTTATTGTTCCAGCCATGTTATTGTTCCAGTCATGTTATTGTTCCAGTCATGTTATTGTTACAGTCATGTTATTGTTACAGTCATGTTATTGTTCCAGTCATGTTATTGTTCCAGCCATGTTATTGTTCCAGTCATGTTATTGTTTCTGATGTTATTGTTCCAGCCATGTTATTGTTCCAGCCATGTTATTGTTCCAGTCATGTTATTGTTACAGACATGTTATTGTTAGTCATGTTATTGTTACAGTATTATTGTTACAGTCAGCCATGTTATTGTTCCAGTTACAGTCATGTTATTGTTGTTCCAGCCATGTTAGTGTTACAGACATGTTATTGTTAGTCATATTATTCCAGCCATGTTATTGTTCCAGCCATGTTAGTGTTACAGACATGTTATTGTTAGTCATGCTATTGTTACAGACATGTTATTGTTAGTCATGTTATTGTTCCAGCCATGTTATTGTTCCAGTCATGTTATTGTTAGTCATGTTATTGTTACAGTCATGTTATTGTTCCAGCCATGTTATTGTTCCAGTCATGTTATTGTTACAGACATGTTATTGTTAGTCATGTTATTTTTCCAGCCATGTTATTGTTCCAGCCATGTTATTGTTACAGACATGTTATTGTTAGTCATGCTATTGTTCCAACCATGTTATTGTTCCAATCATGTTATTGTTACAGTCATGTTAGTCATTGTTAGTCATTCCAGCCATGTTATTGTTAGTCATGTTATTGTTACAGTCATGTTATTGTTCCAGCCATGTTATTGTTAGTCATGTTATTGTTCCTGCCATATTAGTTACAGCCATGTTATTGTTCCAGTCATGTTATTGTTCCAGTCATGTTATTGTTCCAGCCATGTTATTGTTCCAGCCATGTTATTGTTACAGTCATGTTATTGTTCCAGTCATGTTATTGTTCCAGTCATGTTATTGTTACAGTCATGTTATTGTTACAGTCATGTTATTGTTACAGTCATGTTATTGTTACAGTCATGTTATTGTT
The DNA here is from genome assembly GCF_038502225.1 of Cherax quadricarinatus. Classification (NCBI taxonomy): domain Eukaryota; kingdom Metazoa; phylum Arthropoda; class Malacostraca; order Decapoda; family Parastacidae; genus Cherax; species Cherax quadricarinatus. Next base: position 14,798,714 of record NC_091376.1, read on the forward strand.
ACAGTCATGTTATTGTTACAGTCATGTTATTGTTCCAGTCATGTTATTGTTACAGTCATGTTATTGTTACAGTCATGTTATTGTTACAGTCATGTTATTGTTCCAGTCATGTTATTGTTAGTCATGTTATTGTTCCAGTCATGTTCTTGTTACAGCCATGCTATTGTTCCAGTCTTGTTATTGTTACATTCATGTTATTGTTCCAGTCATATTATTGTTCCAGCCATGTTATTGTTACAGCCATGCTATTGTTCCAGTCTTGTTATTGTTACAGTCATGTTATTGTTCCAGTCATGTTATTGTTCCAGTCATGTTATTGTTCCAGTCATGTTATTGTTACAGTCATGTTATTGTTCCAGTCATGTTATTGTTCCAGTCATGTTATTGTTCCAGTCATGTTATTGTTTCAGTCATGTTATTGTTCCAATCATTTTATTGTTCCAGTCATGTTATTGTTCCAGCCACGATACCGATCTAGCCACTGTATTAATGCAGATGTGGCATTGGGCCAACTATGATAGATAATTTTTTTTCCTCTAGTAAATAAGAACTAATCCCCATAAAAAAAACGTGACACACCACCTGTAATATTTGCGTTCTTCCACAGGAGGGACGTGGTCGCAGATACACTATCAACCACATCGTCAAGCATATATAAACACCGGCCAATATTACGCAAGACTAAACCAGGGGCGAGATAAACAACTTTAGCAGTGACTAATTAAACGCCAACATTCACGCTACGCTTGAAATGTTAAGTTGGGCTAAGAAACATGTGCGGCATAAACAGAGAAATGCTGATGAACAACAGGACTCTGAAACAGATCAAGGCTCGGATGTTGAGAGTCCAGAGAAGAGGTCGAGTCCTGAGAAAAAGCTTCCTCCGGAGAAGAGGACTCCAAGTTTTGCTAAAAGACTCGCCTCTTTCAGGAAGTTAGGACTCGATAGGAAGAGTCCAGATAAAGCCTCGAAGGCAAAGAGCAGAAGTCCGGAAAAACGACTGAGGGACGGCAGTAGAAGTCCTGAGACGAGACACTTGAGCCAAGACATCAGTATGAACGGTCGTGCTGGTACAGACTCCGGTGCTGGGAGTGAGTCCAGCACCCCTGAAAGGCAGCAGAGTCCAAGTCCTAGACGAAGTCCAGCAACACAGTCACTTGGAAGAGCAGCCGTGGATCCGTCACCCACACGGAGAACAGATACGTACTCCAATTCGAAGCCACACCAGCAGCCGGGTGGAGACGCAACTCAGCCTTCACCAGATCATATTATCAAAGAATCAAAGTCAGAAAACTCCTCCGAGAGTTTTAATGTAAACGAAACACTAAAGTTATTCACCTCAGAGACATCCAGAATTCCGCAGAGATTTGTGATTCCAGCTCCGAAGAGATCCACAATTCCAGAGAAGCCACTGACTCCGGACAAATCCAAAACTCCGGAGAGGTCTACAACTCCGGAGAAATCCACGATTCCGGGCAGGTCTTCGATTCCGGACAAATCTTCGACTCTTGAGAAGTTCCGTTTTCCAGAGAGACAAAAGAGTCCTGAGCGGGACTACAAGAGTTTACCTTGTACAACTTCAGAAGTCCACACATGCTCCGGGAATCTGCATACTGAAGTACTTTATGAAACTGACAAATTGAAAAACACGGAGAAATTAGATAATTTAAATAGTGTTAGCGCTGAAGAGGAAGAAAGTAATAAGTCAGAAAGTTCACCCGGTGTAAATACAAGTGTAAATGAAGCTACGGTTGCATGTGTTATTAATGAACACAGTGAGAAAGAATCCACGCTATGGATTAGTGATAACATTAAGGAGAAGTTAACACATGGTGAACACGAGGAACAAACAAACGAGAGGAACAAGCAATGTCAAAAGGTAGAAGACAAGGCAGAAGACAAGGCAGAAGACAAGGCAGAAGACAAGGCAGAAGACACAAGCCAGTCTCCAGGAAACATCACTAACGATAACCAAAGGTAAGATTATCATTTTATATTACAGTAAATTTGTTATTTCAGATATAAATATTTTGGTTTGTTATAGTTGACTTCTTCCCTTCCCATCCTTCTTAATAAATACAGTTATATAATTATATTTTAACATAATATTGAAAGGTATTGTAATCTAGTAGTACCTGATACCATTAATTATAAGTTCAATACGTGTGTCGTCATGTGGATCTGGGTGTCTGGTCATTGTAATATTTTCAGCAGGACCAGGTCAGTACCCTGGTAGGACCAGGTCAGTACCCTGGCAGGACCAGGTCTGTACCCTGGCAGGACCAGGTCTGTACCCTGGCAGGACCAGGTCAGTACCCTGGCAGGACCAGGTCAGTACCCTGGCAGGACCAGGTCTGTACCCTGGCAGGACCAGGTCTGTACCCTGGCAGGACCAGGTCTGTAACCTGGCAGGACCAGGTCTGTACCCTGGCAGGACCAGGTCTGTACCCTGGCAGGACCAGGTCTGTACCCTGGCAGGACCAGGTCTGTACCCTGGCAGGACCAGGTCAGTACCCTGGCAGGACCAGGTCAGTACCCTGGCAGGACCAGGTCTGTACCCTGGCAGGACCAGGTCAGTACCCTGGCAGGACCAGGTCAGTACCCTGGCAGGACCAGGTCTGTACCCTGGCAGGACCAGGTCAGTACCCTGGCAGGACCAGGTCAGTACCCTGGCAGGACCAGGTCTGTACCCTGGCAGGACCAGGTCTGTACCCTGGCAGGACCAGGTCTGTACCCTGGCAGGACCAGGTCTGTACCCTGGCAGGACCAGGTCAGTACCCTGGCAGGACCAGGTCTGTACCCTGGCAGGACCAGGTCTGTACCCTGGCAGGACCAGGTCTACCCTGGCAGGACCAGGTCTGTACCCTGGCAGGACCAGGTCTGTACCCTGGCAGGACCAGGTCTGTACCCTGGCAGGACCAGGTCTGTACCCTGGCAGGACCAGGTCTGTACCCTGGCAGGACCAGGTCAGTACCCTGGCAGGACCAGGTCAGTACCCTGGCAGGACCAGGTCTGTAACCTGGCAGGACCAGGTCTACCCTGGCAGGACCAGGTCTGTAACCTGGCATTACCAGGTCTGTACCCTGGCAGGACCAGGTCAGTACCCTGGCAGGACCAGGTCAGTACCCTGGCAGGACCAGGTCTGTACCCTGGCAGGACCAGGTCTGTACCCTGTCAGGACCAGGTCTGTACCCTGGCAGGACCAGATCAGTACCCTGGCAGGACCAGGTCTGTACCCTGGCAGGACCAGGTCTGTACCCTGGCAGGACCAGGTCTGTAACCTGGCAGGACCAGGTCTGTACCCTGGCAGGACCAGGTCTGTAACCTGGCAGGACCAGGTCTGTACCCCAGGTCTGTACCCTGGCAGGACCAGGTCTGTAACTTGGCAGGACCAGGTCTGTACCCTGGCAGGACCAGGTCAGTACCCTGGCAGGACCAGGTCTGTACCCTGGCAGGACCAGGTCTGTACCCTGGCAGGACCAGGTCAGTACCCTGGCAGGACCAGGTCTGTACCCTGGCAGGACCAGGTCAGTACCCTGGCAGGACCAGGTCTGTACCCTGGCAGGACCAGGTCAGTACCCTGGCAGGACCAGGTCAGTACCCTGGCAGGACCAGGTCTGTACCCTGGCAGGACCAGGTCTGTAGCCTGGCAGGACCAGGTCAGTACTCTGGCAGGACCAGGTCTGTACCCTGGCAGGACCAGGTCAGTACCCTGGAAGGACCGGGTCTGTACCCTGACAGGACCAGGTCTGTAACCTGGCAGGACCAGGTCTGTACCCTGGCAGGACCAGGTCTGTACCCTGGCAGGACCAGGTCTGTACCCTGGCAGGACCAGGTCAGTACTCTGGCAGGACCAGGTCAGTACCCTGGCAGGACCAGGTCTGTACCCTGGCAGGACCAGGTCAGTACTCTGGCAGGACCAGGTCAGTACCCTGGCAGGACCAGGTCAGTACTCTGGCAGGACCAGGTCCTTACCCTGGCAGGACCAGGTCTGTACCCTGGCAGGACCAGGTCAGTACTCTGGCAGGACCAGGTCAGTACCCTGGTAGGACCAGGTCAGTACCCTAGTAGGACCAGGTCAGTACCCTGGCTGGACCAGGTCTGTACCCTGACAGGACCAGGTAAGTACCCTGGCAGGACCAGGTCTGTACCCTGACAGGACCAGGTCAGTACCCTGGCTGGACCAGGTCTGTACCCTGACAGGACCAGGTCAGTACCCTGGCAGGACCGGGTCCGTACCCTGACTGGACCGGGTCCGTACCCTGGCTGGACCAGGTCAGTACCCTGGCAGGACCAGGTCAGTACCCTGGCAGGACCAGGTCAGTACCCTGGCAGGACCAGGTCAGTACCCTGGCAGGACCAGGTCAGTACCCTGGCAGGACCAGGTCAGTACCCTGGCAGGACCAGGTCAGTACCTTGTCTAAGTCGCCTCGCACCTCGAAGGAGAGGTCTCAGTCCCTCTGAAGCTGGGGCCACTGTTCTCTGTAGAGATCAAACCACTACACATAAACCAGGGTACGGGTGGGGTTTGAACCCATGGCGAGCGAGTGGTAAAATTCACAGGCCAGAGTGTTAACTACTGAGCCAGCTGGCTACAACAAGATTCATCTAATTAGGTATATTTCTGTACACCTTAAGAGGTTATCATGGGCCACCATTGTGACCACAAATAAAAGTTTTTACAGACGAATCCCACACCAGCGTGGCTGTGTTGTGCTCTAGCTCAAGTCCCTTCAAAGCGGCAATCATGACTTACGAAATCGTAATAACACTAGACCCATGGTAAAGTCAGAACCATTTAGTTGTATTAGACTGTAGCCAAGAAAGATCTAACTAACTTATTAGTACAAAAGTGTCGCCTTGTGTAGAACATAACCGAGTCATACACGATATACACACACGCACACGCGCACACACACACACACACACACACACACACACACACACACACACACACACACACACACACACACACACACCAGTCTTGTGTAACATGGAGAACAGAACTTAATTTAAATGACTCTTTACTAAATATATACAGGAGGCCCCACTTATGTAGTAGGTTAGGTTCTGAGCTACTGTAGAGCCCCACTTATGTAGTAGGTTAGGTTCTGAGCTACTGTAGAGCCCCACTTATGTAGTAGGTTAGGTTCTGAGCTACTGTAGAGCCCCACTTATGTAGTAGGTTAGGTTCTGAGCTACTGTAGAGCCCCACTTATGTAGTAGGTTAGGTTCTGAGCTACTGTAGAGCCCCACTTATGTAGTAGGTTAGGTTCTGAGCTACTGTAGAGCCCCACTTATGTAGTAGGTTAGGTTCTGAGCTACTGTAGAGCCCCACTTATGTAGTAGGTTAGGTTCTGAGCTACTGTAGAGCCCCACTTATGTAGTAGGTTAGGTTCTGAGCTACTGTAGAGCCCCACTTATGTAGTAGGTTAGGTTCTGAGCTACTGTAGAGCCCCACTTATGTAGTAGGTTAGGTTCTGAGCTACTGTAGAGCCCCACTTATGTAGTAGGTTAGGTTCTGAGCTACTGTAGAGCCCCACTTATGTAGTAGGTTAGGTTCTGAGCTACTGTAGAGCCCCGCTTATACAGTAGGTTAGGTTCTGAGCTACTGTAGAGCCCCGCTTATACAGTAGGTTAGGTTCTGAGCTACTGTAGAGCCCCGCTTATACAGTAGGTTAGGTTCTGAGTTACTGTACAGCCCCGCTTATGCAGTAGGTTAGGTTCCAGGCTACTGTAGAACCCTTATTATACAGTTGGTTAGGTTCCAGGCTACTGTAGAACCCTGCTTATACAGTTGGTTAGCTTCCAGGCTACTGTAGAACCCTGCTTATACACTTATACAACAGGTTAGACTCCAGGTTACTGTAGGGCCCCAGTTATACAGCAGGTTAGATTTCAGGTTACTGTAGGGCCCCACTTATACAGCAGGTTAGATTCCAGGTTACTGTAGGGCCCCACTTATACAACAGGTTAGATTCCAGGTTACTGTAGGGCCCCACTTATACAGCAGGTTAGATTCCAGGTTACTGTAGGGCCCCACTTATATATCAGGTTAGATTCCAGGTTACTGTAAGGCCCCACTTATACATCAGGTTAGATTCCAGGTTACTGTAGGGCCCCACTTATACAACAGGTTAGATTCCAGGTTACTGTAGGGCCCCACTTATACAGCAGGTTAGATTCCAGGTTACTGTAGGGCCCCAGTTATACAACAGGTTAGATTCCAGGTTACTGTAGGGCCCCACTTATACAGCAGGTTAGATTCTAGGTTACTGTAGGGCCCCACTTATACAGCAGGTTAGATTCTAGGTTACTGTAGGGCCCCACTTATACAGCAGGTTAGATTCTAGGTTACTGTAGGGCCCCACTTATACAGCAGGTTAGATTCTAGGTTACTGTAGGGCCCCACTTATACAGCAGGTTAGATTCTAGGTTACTGTAGGGCCCCACTTATACAGCAGGTTAGATTCTAGGTTACTGTAGGGCCCCACTTATACAACAGGTTAGATTCCAGGTTACTGTAGGGCCCCACTTATACAGCAGGTTAGATTCCAGGTTACTGTAGGGCCCCAGTTATACAACAGGTTAGATTCCAGGTTACTGTAGGGCCCCACTTATACAGCAGGTTAGATTCTAGGTTACTGTAGGGCCCCACTTATACAGCAGGTTAGATTCTAGGTTACTGTAGGGCCCCACTTATACAGCAGGTTAGATTCTAGGTTACTGTAAGGCCCCACTTATACAGCAGGTTATTTACATCCCCTATATTTATTCCTGTTTTCCATTTATACACCTCAATCATATCCCCCCTAATTCTACACGTTTATGGAGGGTGCAGATTCTGGGCCCTCAGTCTATCCTCATAGGGAAGATTTCTAATACGTACATGGGATCAACTTCGTCATCCTCCTTTGTACGTTTTCCAGAGCATTTATATCCATTCTGTAATACGGTGACCAGAACTGAGCAGTATAATCTAAATGAGGCCTAACCAAGGATATATAGAGTTGAACAACCTGAGGACTTATATTATTTATACTTCTAGATATGAAGCCAAGGATTCTGTTAGCTATTGCGAACATTAATGCACTGTTGTCTTGGTTTTAGATTACTGCTAACCAGAACTCCTAAATCCTTTTCGCAATCAGTAATGTTAAGATCTACATTATTTAGTTTATATGTGGCATGGTTATTGTCCTGTCCAATGTTTAGAACTTTGCATTTGTTTATATTAAACTGCATCTGCCACTTCTCCGATCATTGCATCAGTATTTTCAAATCTTCCTGGAGTGCTCTAATGTCCTCGTGAGAGCGAATTCGACGGCCTATTTTGGTTCCATCGACAAACTTGCTTACGTTGCTATTTATTCCCACATCTATGTCGTTTATGTAAATTGTGAACAACAATGGGCCCAACACTGACCCTTGTGGAACACCGCTTGTGCCGTGCCCCCACTCTGATTTCTCCCCATTTATGCAGACTCTCTGCTGCCTATTTGTCAACCATGCCTCTATCCAGGAAAAAATTTCTCATCTTATCCTGTGTGCCTTAAGGAGAACTTTGCTGCCTCTCTGCATGATGTACAAGTCTGAACTACAAGTGTACACGTACATGCGCCTCTTAATATGCACAGCGGTAACGTTAACTGGTTGTTTCTAAGATTTAAGATTCTAGAATACACAAGTACATGTCGTGTCTATAATGTTAAGTTGTTCACTGTTAAATGATTGTTCCTTGTTATACCTTGATCTTAGGTCATATTAACCGGTAGATTAATCAAGACTACGGTGTTTATCAAGGACAAAAAGGCAAAATACCCTGAGTGGAACAATACACAAATAACCCTCACATAGGAGAAGTTTATCACGACGTTTCGGTCCGACTTGGACCATTTACGTCACACTGACGCAGGCAGGAGGTGAGGGGGGCTTGTCTCCCCACCTGTATATACTGGCTCTCTTACCGCTTGTGTTAGTGCTACTTGTAAATGGTATACAATACTGACAAGATGAAAATTGGACACATGTGCAACATCTGGTTATCTTTATTTGTTTTATCAATACAAATTCAAGGACATAAATTGGAAGACTATAGAACTAAATACAAAAGATGAGGTAATCAGTCCCTCAGGCTTGGGACTGAGGGACTAATTACCTGAAGGGTAGGTAATCAGTCCCTCAGTCTTCTGTTTTTGTGTAAATATTTCTACAGTCTTCAGATTATGTCATTATGTTGTACTGATAAAACCCACTGGATGGCGAAACGTCTACAAAATTAACTGGGCCAGATGGTGCTATGGCCCCTGGTGCAGATGGTGTCCTGGTAGACAGTTACTGTAAGAATACAGAAGTGAAAGTTGGTGGCTCTGAGGGAGACAGCAGCTCTATTGGGGAACCCCGGAAGGGAGATTCCTTGACGCTGGTGAGGGGCTCTTGATCTAGGGAATTGGATCTGTGCTCTTGTTCCCTGAATCGAGCCTGAATACCTTTTACCCCCCACGCACTGTATAATCCTACGGGTTTAGCGCTCCCCATGATTATAATAATCTAGTGGGGAAACAGGTGTAGACAAGGACATACAAACCCCAATGTTGCAAACTAGCAATACCACTGGAGATAGTGAACAATGTTACAAACTAGTAATACCACTGGAGATAGTGAACAATGTTACAAACTAGCAATACCACTGGAGATAGTGAACAATGTTACAAACTAGCAATACCACTGGAGATAGTGAACAATGTTACAAACTAGTAATACCACTGGAGATAGTGAACAATGTTACAAACTAGCAATACCACTGGAGATAGTGAACAATGTTACAAACTAGCAATACCACTGGAGATAGTGAACAATGTTACAAACTAGCAATACCACTGGAGATAGTGAACAATGTTACAAACTAGCAATACCACTGGAGATAGTGAACAATGTTACAAACTAGCAATACCACTGGAGATAGTGAACAATGTTACAAACTAGCAATACCACTGGAGATAGTGAACAATGTTACAAACTAGCAATACCACTGGAGATAGTGAACAATGTTACAAACTAGCAATACCACTGGAGATAGTGAACAATGTTACAAACTAGCAATACCACTGGAGATAGTGAACAATGTTACAAACTAGCAATACCACTGGAGATAGTGAACAATGTTACAAACTAGCAATACCACTGGAGATAGTGAACAATGTTACAAACTAGCAATACCACTGGAGATAGTGAACAATGTTACAAACTAGCAATACCACTGGAGATAGTGAACAATGTTACAAACTAGCAATACCACTGGAGATAGTGAACAATGTTACAAACTAGCAATACCACTGGAGATAGTGAACAATGTTACAAACTAGCAATACCACTGGAGATAGTGAACAATGTTACAAACTAGCAATACCACTGGAGATAGTGAACAATGTTACAAACTAGCAATACCACTGGAGATAGTGAACAATGTTACAAACTAGCAATACCACTGGAGATAGTGAACAATGTTACAAACTAGCAATACCACTGGAGATAGTGAACAATGTTACAAACTAGCAATACCACTGGAGATAGTGAACAATGTTACAAACTAGCAATACCACTGGAGATAGTGAACAATGTTACAAACTAGCAATACCACTGGAGATAGTGAACAATGTTACAAACTAGCAATACCACTGGAGGTAGTGAACAATGTTACAAACTAGCAATACCACTGGAGATAGTGAACAATGTTACAAACTAGCAATACCACTGGAGATAGTGAACAATGTTACAAACTAGCAATACCACTGGAGATAGTGAACAATGTTACAAACTAGCAATACCACTGGAGATAGTGAACAATGTTGCAAACTAGTAATACCACTGGAGATAGTGAACAATGTTGCAAACTAGCAATACCACTGGAGATAGTGAACAATGTTGCAAACTAGTAATACCACTGGAGATAGTGAACAATGTTGCAAACTAGTAATACCACTGGAGATAGTGAACAATGTTACAAACTAGCAATACCACTGGAGATAGTGAACAATGTTGCAAACTAGTAATACCACTGGAGATAGTGAACAATGTTACAAACTAGCAATACCACTGGAGATAGTGAACAATGTTACAAACTAGCAATACCACTGGAGATAGTGAACAATGTTACAAACTAGCAATACCACTGGAGATAGTGAACAATGTTACAAACTAGCAATACCACTGGAGATAGTGAACAATGTTACAAACTAGCAATACCACTGGAGATAGTGAACAATGTTACAAACTAGCAATACCACTGGAGATAGTGAACAATGTTACAAACTAGCAATACCACTGGAGGTAGTGAACAATGTTACAAACTAGCAATACCACTGGAGGTAGTGAACAATGTTACAAACTAGCAATACCACTGGAGGTAGTGAACAATGTTACAAACTAGCAATACCACTGGAGATAGTGAACAATGTTACAAATTAGCAATACCACTGGAGATAGTGAACAATGTTACAAACTAGCAATACCACTGGAGATAGTGAACAATGTTACAAACTAGCAATACCACTGGAGATAGTGAACAATGTTACAAACTAGCAATACCACTGGAGATAGTGAACAATGTTATAAACTAGCAATACCACTGGAGATAGTGAACAATGTTACAAACTAGCAATACCACTGGAGATAGTGAACAATGTTACAAACTAGCAATACCACTGGAGATAGTGAACAATGTTACAAACTAGCAATACCACTGGAGGTAGTGAACAATGTTACAAACTAGCAATACCACTGGAGGTAGTGAACAATGTTACAAACTAGCAATACCACTGGAGATAGTGAACAATGTTACAAACTAGCAATACCACTGGAGATAGTGAACAATGTTACAAACTAGCAATACCACTGGAGATAGTGAACAATGTTACAAACTAGCAATACCACTGGAGGTAGTGAACAATGGGATGCCCCACGGAATAGTGAAGATAAAGTACTAGAAATAACTGGTGAATGCATGTCCTGTCTCTCTACTATCTTCAGCACAAGTGCTGAAGATAGTAGAGAGACAGGACAACACGCACCAGTAAGGAATGTAGTCACAGAAAAACAAGGCAACCTGAAACCAGACCTATGCAAATTCTATGCATTAGGTATCTGCAGGCATGGAATATCTGGAAAAACAGATGGAACATGCAACTTTGACCACCCCGGGAAATGCTGTGCCCATATAACAACAGTAAAATGCAACCTTCCTCCCTGTAAGTTTTTCCACCCTGAAATGTGTCACTCTTCAGTACAGGAAAGACAGTGTTATAACTTATATTGTCAGGCACACCATCTAAAGGGGACAAGAAGATATAAAACATCCAGACCATGAGAAAACCTGGGTAGCCACAACCACTCCAGAGAGAGAGAGAGGCTTTTTTTTAGCGTCAGGAAGAAGAAAAAAACTGGTAGGAAATGACAGAAATCGTACACCAACTCCGATCATTTCTGGAGTGGAATCACAGTCAGTGGCCTCCACTCCACAACAATAGATATTAGTGCCAGGAAAAAAAGGTCCCCCCCCCCATACCACCAATACGACAACATTCATCTTTGCAAATATACAGCGTCTGAAGCCAGCAACGAACAACAAAATACCTTTCATCTGTGGACTGCTTACAGAATCAAGCGCTATGTTTGTGGTTTTCATAGAGACTCACATAAAGGATCACTTGGACAATGAAATATGGATCCCGGGTTATAACCTATATAGATGCGACAGAGTGAACAGTCTAAAGGGGGGGGGGGTTGGCCTGTACGTCACAGTCGATGATATGCTCGGAGATACTGAACACTTCCAATGATGTAGTAGAAGTTTTGGCAGTAAAGATCGAGAACCAAAACCTGGTCATTGTGGTTGTATACAAGCCTCCGGATGCAACTTCCCAACAATTCCAGGAACAGCTTTTGAAACTAGACCACTGTCTGGAAAATGTTCCAGCTCCTGGCCCCAACATCTTACTCCTGGGTTATTTCAACCTTAGGCACCTAAAATGGAGGAATGTAGCAAATAATGTTGCAGCAGAGATAACCCCAGGAAGCACCTGAGATGAAAACTCTCACACACACGAGCTTTTAAATTTCTGCAAAAAATTCACCTTAAACCAGCAAATAATAGAGCCAACAAGATTGGAGAATACACTGGACCTCATCTTCAGTAACAATGATGATCTGATACGAAATATTACCATATAAAAACAATATACTCAGATCACAATATAATAGAGGTTCAGACATGCATGCGCGGGGCCCCAGACCAACGAAATATGACCAGTCACGAGGGAACCTTCACCAAATTCAACTTCAATAACAAAAACATAAGGTGGGACCCAGTAAACCAAGTCCTAAATGATATAAACTGGGAAGATAGCCTAAGCAACACGGACTGCAACTTATGTCTAGAACAGATTAGCTCTGTGGCACTTGAGGTGTACTCAAGGCATATTCCTTTAAGAAAAAGGAGGAGAAGATGCAAACTAGAAAGAGAAAGGCGCTCCTTATACAGGCGAAGGCAAAGAATAACAGAGCGGCTGAAAGAGGCCAATATATCTGCAATACGTAGGGAGGCACTGGTCAGAGAAATAGCAAACATCGAACTTAAGCTATAGAAATCTTACAGGAGTCAAGAAATGTGAGAAGAACTAAAAGTCATATATGAAATCGAAAGAAACCCAAAGTATTTCTTTTCTTATGCCAAATCAAAGTCTAGAACATCCAGTATTGGGCCCCTACTTAAACAAGATGGGTCCTACACAGATGACAGCAATGAGTGAGCCGCTAACCAGACAGAGAGTCGAAGACCTAAATGAATTTTTTATGAGAGTGCCACGGAATTTTGTAGACGCAAACCTATCTGACATTATCCTGAAGCCAAATGACTTCGAAAAGGCGATAAATGACATGCCCATGCACTCTGCCCCAGGCAAAGACTAATGGAACTCCGTGTTCATCAAGAACTGTGAGAAGCCCCTATCATGTGCTTTTAACATCCTATGGAGAGGGAGCATGGACACAGGGCTCGTCCCACAATTGCTAGAAACAATAGACATAGCCCCACTCCACAAACGGGGCAGCAAAGAACTACAGACCGATAGCGCTAACATCCCATATAAAAATCTTTGAAAGGTTCTAAGAAGCAAGATCGCCACTCATCTAGATACCCATCAGTTACACAACCCAGGGCAACATGGGTTTACAGCAGGTCGCTCCTGCCTGTCCCAACTACTGGACCACTATGACCACTAGAAGACAGACAAAAAGCAGATGTAGTATACAGACTTTGCAAAAGCCTTTGACAAATGTGACCGTAGTGTAATAGTGCATAAGAGCTAAGACTTCGTGTAGCTTCAAAAATAGGCTAGATAAATATATGAGTGGGTGTGGGTGGGTGTGAGTTGAACCTGACTAGCTTGTGCTACTAGGTCAGATACCGTGCTCCTTCCTTAAGTGAATGTGACCTGACCTGACTAAGTTAAGGCATTGGTTTAAACCAGTGGGAGAATTGGACCTACCTCGCATGGGCCAGTAGGCCTACTGCAGTGTTCCTTTTTTCTTATATTCTTATAAAGGAATAACAGGAAAAGTTGGTAGATGGATCTATAATTTCCTAACTAACAGAACACAAAGAGTAGTAGTAAACAGAGTAAAGTCTGAGGCGGCTACGGTGAAAAGCTCTGTTCCACAAGGCACAGTACTCGCTCCCATTTTGTTTCTCATCCTCATATCTGACACAGACATGGATATTAGCCACAGCGCTGTGTCTTCCTTTGCAGATGACATCCGAATCTGCATGTCAGTGTCTTCCATTGCAGACACTGCAAGACTCCAGGCGGACATCAACCAAATCTTTATAAGGGCCGCAGAAAATAATGTGAAGTTCAATGATGGGAAATTTCAAAAACTCCGATATGGAAAACGCGAGGAAATTAAAACTATATCGGAGTATAAAACAAATTCCAACCACACAATAGAGCGAAAAAATAATGTAAAAGACCTGGGAGTGATCATGTCAGAGGATCTCACCTTCAAAGACGATAACATTGTATCAATCACATCTGCTAGAAAAATGACAGGATGGATAATGAGAACCTTCAAAACTAGGGATGCCAAGCCCATGATGACACTCTTCAGGTCACTTGTTCTATCTAGGCTGGAATATTGCAGCACACTAACAGCACCTTTCAAGGCAGGTGAAATTGCTGACCTAGAAAATGTACAGAGAACCTTCATGGCGCGCATAACGGAAATAAAACACCTCAATTACTGGGAGCGCTTGAGGTTCCTGAACCTGTATTCCCTGGAACGCAGGCGGGAGAGATACTTGATTATATACACTTAGAAAATCCTGGAGGGACTAGTACCCTATGAAAGCAAAAGACTCGGCAGGAGATGCAACATTCCCCCAATGAACCCCTCAAGGAAGGTTCCTTGATGTTGGTGAGGGGCTCTTGATTTAGGGAATTGGATCTGTGCTCCAGTTCCCCGAATTAAGCCTGAATGCCTTCCACATCCCCCTTTCCCAGGCGCTGTATAATCCTCCGGGTTTAGCGCTTCCCCTTGATTATAATAATAATAATCCCCCAATGAAAAGCAGGGGTGGCACTAGCACGATAAGAGACATCACAATAAGTGTCAGGGGCCCGAGACTGTTCGACTGCCTCCCAGCATACATAGGGGGGATTACCAATAGACCCCTGGCTGTCTTCAAGCAGGCACTGGACAAGCACCTATAGTCAGTACCTGACCAGCCGGGCTCTGGTTCCTACGCCAGCAGTAACAGCCTAGTTGATCAGACCCTGATAAACCATGAGGCCTGGTCACAGACCGGGCCGCGGGGGCGTTGACCCCCGAAACCCTCTTCAGATATACTCCAGGTACACATGTACCCGCACACAGGAGAACGAAACCTATAACCTCATTTCGGTCCAACTTGCACCATTAATTAGTTACACCCAGATGTTACACCCAGATGTTACACCCAGATGTTGCACCCAGATGTTACACACAGATGTTACACCCAGATGTTACACCCAGATGTTACACCCAGATGTTGCACCCAGATGTTACACCCAGATGTTACACCCAGATGTTGCACCCAGATGTTACACCCAGATGTTGCACCCAGATGTTACACCCAGATGTTACACCCAGATATTACACCCTGATGTTACACCCAGATGTTACACCCAGATGTTACACCCAGATGTTACACTCAGATGTTACACCCAGATGTTACACCCAGATGTTACACCCAGATGTTACACCCAGATGTTACTCCCAGATGTTGCACCCAGATGTTGCACCCAGATGTTACACCCAGATGTTGCACCCAGATGTTACACCCAGATGTTACACCCAGATGTTACACCCAGATGTTACATTTGTGTCTAATTCCTCATTAATTACGAACCATTTAGAGATGAATCATGCATGTTGTGACACAGCCATGACACTTGAGAATGATAGTGGTATACAGTACCCACAAGTTGATAAGACACATGTGCAACACTTAGGTATCTTTATTCCGAAACGTTTTGTCTACACTGTCGACTTGTTCAGTCGAGTACAAAGGAGGCAGCAGAAGCAGTTTCGTTCCATAGTCTTGAACGTTGTCCCAGACTATGGAGCAGAACTTTTCTCCAGGCTGAGGGACTAACCACCTCAAAACTACGTGGTCAAGGTGATGGGACTGATTGTGTTTTGTTGTAGATTTGCCGGTATAATCGCCTGGCCCGGGCCTTTTCCGAGAGGTGGCCCGACCTAGGCTCCCTGTCGAGGGAGTGTCTCAGACCAGTGTCTGCTATGGGAGGTGGTACAAATACCTCCTTGCCTTCTGGGACCAGCCGTCCCCAGGCCTAGCACAATTCCCCGCCCCCACAAGGTTCGGAGGGAGAAGCTATGCACCTTGGGCTGCCACAAACCCTGCTCACACTGGGCTTGAAGGGTGTGGCAGCTGCATAGCAGCAGACGATGTCAGGAGGTGCAAAGGCAGCAAGCACTACAGGAACCTTTTGGAGTCACACCCCAGCTTTGGGCATTAAGTCCGAGTACTGGGGAAGCTCAAGAATACCTCTTGCTGTGTGTGTTGCTGCTGCTGCTACTACGACACTTGTCTGTTGCACTCTCCATGGACTCATTACATCGTCTTAACATGTCTGCTGCTTCTGTTGCCTCCTCCGTATTCAACTGAAGAGGTCTACCATATAGGTGAAACGTCTCATCATCCATGACACTATGGCTCACACTTGGCACACTGTTACCCCGACCCATGGTAGTGAATTTATGATGACGTGGATCCCAGCCAGACAACGACAGTGTTCACTCTGATGACTATTTTAAATAACAGCCACTATACAAATTTGCATATCTTGACACCTCGGTTAATAAAGATGACGGAACAGTGATCTTAACACCTCGGTTAATAAAGATGACGGAACAGTGATGTTAACACCTCGGTTAATAAAGATGATGGAACAGTGATGTTAACACCTCGGTTAATAAAGATGACGGAACAGTGATCTTAACACCTCGGTTAATAAAGATGACGGAACAGTGATCTTAACACCTCGACTTGTGTATTCGTGTTGAAAATAGTAATGATTAAGACGCACGTTGAAACGTTTCGCCAGCACAGTAGACTTCTTCAGTCAAATACAGAGGCAGCAAGTGCAGTAGTGAAATGATGATATAATCAGTCCATCAACCTTGGAGAAATAGTATCTGAGGTGGTCAGTCCCTTAGCTAAGGGACTGATACCCAGTTGTTGCACACGTGTCTTAATCACCATTACGTGTCGTTCATGTTGTTTTTCAAAAAGACAGCCATTTTAATTTCAAAACTGGGGTATAATCGTAATATATTACCAAAATGTTTGTACATATAACAGAAAAAATAAATAAGTGTATAGCAGTAACAACAATAACAATAATAACAATAACAATAACAGTAACAATAATAATAATAACAATAACAGTAACAATAATAATAACAATAACAATAATAATAACAACAATGATAATAACAACAATAACAATAATAATAATAACAATAACAACAATAACAATAACAACAATAACAATAACAATAATAACAATAATAATAATAACAATAACTGTGGAAAATTTTTGATTTTCCGAAGCTATAGCGCCTAATAGGTGTTTAATGTGTCGAAATGAGTCAAAAATGTATTTGACAATAGGATAGAACCAAGAGTTCCCTTTGCGCATGCGCGGATGTGCGGGGGTATAGGTCGACTCGGGCCATGGGGGAGGCGGGAGTGTTTTGAATGTAGTGAGGAGGCTGGGAAAGCATGGAACTAGGAAATTGGCATTCACGGCGGCCTAAGGATTAATATAGGCCTCATTTCATAATAGGAAGTGTCGTAACTGTTCCTGGTGAAGAGTGAGGGAACGTGATTTACGGGACCACCGTATAAAGGTGGTAAAATTAGTGAATAATGGTTTGACCGGGTGTGACTGGTGCACGGCCATGGTGTGTGTCCTGGGGAAATACCCGTGTGTTAATCCTCGCTCATCGGCCTCAGATCTTAATGGAGTGACCTCTAATGTGTATAATAATTATGAGACGTTAAATCGTCTTGTGAATGGTAATGTAATCAGTGATAATAACATTGAGTTAAGAGAATGCGGGATGTGAAATAGATCGCCCTGCTCCGAGTGAATGTGTGATTCTCGTACCGAGGATAGTGAAGCTTTATGGAAGCACGACTTCTAAACCGGGACAAACCGACGGGTACTTCGTCCTGCTGGAATAAGAACCATGTCGGTGTGGCAGGACATCGAAATGAGATGGTGAATGGAGGAAATAAGGAGTATCAATCACCCACAGTTGAGTAACCCTTCTAGTTATAACAGAATGATACTGGCCAGTTAGGTATGTTTTAATTGGATAGGTTATGAGTGATCCAACCACATCAAGTGACCACCAGGGAATATCTGGTAAGTGGTGGGATTATGTACAAATGTTTTTCCTTGATGGATGTATCCATGTGTATCCTACCCCCTTCCCCTTCATTCAGTTAAACTAATATAATCTATACAGTCCACAATTAATTAATAGCGCCGTGTTTGAGGGTGCTACCCAATTTATACTGGTCTCGGATAGATGTGGACAAGATTGTGAGGGTCGAGGGGCCACCTGTAGTGATCAGAGGTGGTTTTAAGTTTTCTCACATGTCTACACGGGGTGACTTCGGTAAACAATATGGTTGTCTCCCAATGAGATTACTTGTATGTATATAATGTTGAGGTACATACAGGTAAGCACCCTATAAAATTTTCCACAATAACAACAATAACAATAATAATAACAACAATAACAATAACAACAATAACAATAAAAACAATAACAACAATGACAATAACAACAATAACAATAATAATAACAATAACAATAATAACAACATTAACAAAAACAATAATAACAATAACAATGATGAAATTAAGACACATGTGCAACATCTGGGTATCTTTATTGTAGACGTTTCGCCATCCAGTGGCTTTATCAATACAAATTCCAGGACATAACTTGAAGAAAGTAGAACTATGTACAGAAGATGAGGTAATCAGTCCCTCAACCTAGGAGTAGGTACGAAGAGCACCATAGTCGTGGAGATTCTGAAGCAGAAGAAAGGAGCCTGGCGCTTATATAGTAACGTCAGGTGTAGCAGACGAGGGCATATTCACTGGTAGGCGGGATTCCCCAGTGGAAGTAGGTCCTTCCCAAAGAGATGGGTTAGTTGTAGTAGCAGTTGTTGTAGTCACTGGTAGGCGGGATTCCCCAGTGGAAGTAGGTCCTTCCCAAAGAGATGGGTTAGTTGTAGTAGTAGTTGTTGTAGTCACTGGTAGGCGGGATTCCCCAGTGGAAGTAGGTCCTTCCCAAAGAGATGGGTTAGTTGTAGTAGTAGTTGTTGTAGTCACTGGTAGGAGGGATTCCCCAGTGGAAGTAGGTCCTTCCCAAAGAGATGGGTTAGTTGTAGTAGTTGTTGTTGTAGTCACTGGTAGGAGGGATTCCCCAGTGGAAGTAGGTCCTTCCCAAAGAGATGGGTTAGTTGTAGTAGTAGTTGTTGTAGTCACTGGTAGGAGGGATTCCCCAGTGGAAGTAGGTCCTTCCCAAAGAGATGGGTTAGTTGTAGTAGTAGTTGTTGTAGTCACTGGTAGGAGGGATTCCCCAGTGGAAGTAGGTCCTTCCCAAAGAGATGGGTTAGTTGTAGTAGTAGTTGTAGTCACTGGTAGGCGGGATTCCCCAGTGGAAGTAGGTCCTTCCCAAAGAGATGGGTTAGTTGTAGTAGTAGTTGTTGTAGTCACTGGTAGGAGGGATTCCCCAGTGGAAGTAGGTCCTTCCCAAAGAGATGGGTTAGTTGTAGTAGTAGTTGTAGTCACTGGTAGGCGGGATTCCCCAGTGGAAGTAGGTCCTTCCCAAAGAGATGGGTTAGTTGTAGTAGTTGTTGTTGTAGTCACTGGTAGGAGGGATTCCCCAGTGGAAGTAGGTCCTTCCCAAAGAGATGGGTTAGTTGTAGTAGTAGTTGTAGTCACTGGTAGGAGGGATTCCCCAGTGGAAGTAGGTCCTTCCCAAAGAGATGGGTTAGTTGTAGTAGTAGTTGTTGTAGTCGTCAAGGTTATGTACATGTCCTCAGAATTAAGACTCCATGATGTTGCAGTGTCTGACAGTTGTGTACATAGTTGGTATATAATATGTCCTGGAATTTGTATTGATAAAGCCACTGGATGGCGAAACGTCTACAATAAAGATACCCAGATGTTGCACATGTGTCTTAATCTCATCTTGTCGGTATTATATACCATTCTTGTACAACAATAACAATAATAACAATAACAATAATAACAACAATAACAATAATAACAATAACAAAATAACAATAACAATAATAATAACAATAACAACAATAACAACAATCCCCTCAAGGAAGGTTCCTTGATGTTGGTGAGGGGCTCTTGATTTAGGGAATTGGATCTGTGCTCCAGTTCCCCGAATTAAGCCTGAATGCCTTCCACATCCCCCCCCCAGGCGCTGTATAATCCTCCGGGTTTAGCGCTTCCCCCTTGATTATAATAATAATAATAACAACAATAATAACAATAATAATAACAACAATAACAACAATAATAATAACAATAACAACAATAACAATAACAACAATAATAACAACAATAACAACAATAATAATAACAATAACAACAATAACAACAATAACAACAATAATAACAATAACAACAATAATAACAACAATAACAACAATAATAACAACAATAACAACAATAATAACAACAATAACAATAACAACAATAATAACAACAATAACAACAATAATAACAACAATAACAACAATAATAACAACAATAACAACAATAATAACAACAATAACAACAATAATAACAACAATAACAACAATAATAACAACAATAACAACAATAATAACAACAATAACAACAATAACAACAATAACAACAATAATAACAATAACAACAATAATAACAATAACAACAATAATAACAACAATAACAACAATAATAACAACAATAACAACAATAATAACAACAATAATAACAACAATAACAACAATAATAACAACAATAACAACAATAATAACAACAATAACAACAATAATAACAACAATAACAACAATAATAACAACAATAACAACAATAACAACAATAACAACAATAATAACAATAACAACAATAATAACAACAATAACAACAATAATAACAACAATAACAACAATAATAACAACAATAACAATAACAACAATAATAACAACAATAACAACAATAATAACAACAATAACAACAATAATAACAACAATAACAACAATAATAACAACAATAACAACAATAATAACAACAATAACAACAATAATAACAACAATAACAACAATAATAACAACAATAACAACAATAACAACAATAACAACAATAATAACAATAAGCAGAAATTAGGTGACCCGGTGGCCTGGTGGCTAAAGCTCCCGCTTCACACACGGAGGGCTCGGGTTCGATTCCCGGCGTGTGGAAACATTTCGACACGTTTCCTTACACCTGTTGTCCTGTTCACCTAGCAGCAAATAGGTACCTGGGTGTTAGTCGACTGGTGTGGGTCGCATCCTGGGGGACAAGATTAAGGACCCCAATGGAAATAAGTTAGACAGTCCTCGATGACGCACTGACTTTCTTGGGTTATCCTGGGTGGCTAACCCTCCGGGCTTAAAAATCCGAACGAAATCTTATCTTATCTTAACACAAAATTTCGTGAATTTGTATAGCGATGTATATTATATTATAGAATATAGCATGATCATATAGCAGGTTATTTTACCTGGTGACCAGTTTGGTGCAGCTTCAGCACTGTACTGGTGAGATACCATGTACACTGTACTGGTGAGATACCATGTACACTGTACTGGTGAGATACCATGTACACTGTACTGGTGAGATACCATGTACACTGTACTGGTGAGATACCATGTACACTGTACTGGTGAGATACCATGTACACTGTACTGGTGAGATACCATGTACACTGTACTGGTGAGATACCATGTACACTGTACTGGTGAGATACCATGTACACTGTACTGGTGAGATACCATGTACACTGTACTGGTGAGATACCATGTACACTGTACTGGTGAGATACCATGTACACTGTACTGGTGAGATACCATGTACACTGTACTGGTGAGATACCATGTACACTGTACTGGTGAGATACCATGAACACTGTACTGGTGAGATACCATGTACACTGTACTGGTGAGATACCATGTACACTGTACTGGTGAGATACCATGTACATTGTACTGGTGAGATACCATGAACACTGTACTGGTGAGATACCATGTGCACTGTACTGGTGAGATACCATGTACATTGTATTGGTGAGATCACCATGTACATTGTACTGGTGAGATTACCATGTATACTGTACTGGTGAGATCATGCACATTGTACTGGTGAGATACCATGTACATTGTACTGGTGAGATACCATGTACACTATACTGGTGAGATACCATGTACATTGTACTGGTGAGATACCATGAACACTGTACTGGTGAGATACCATGTGCACTGTACTGGTGAGATACCATGTACATTGTACTGGTGAGATACCATGTACACTGTACTAGTGAGATACCGTGTACATTGTACTGGTGAGATACCATGTACATTGTACTGGTGAGATTACAATTTACATTGTACTAGTGAGATCACCATGTACACTGTACTGGTGAGATCACCATGTACACTGTACTAGTGAGATCACCATGTACATTGTACTGGTGAGATCTCCATGTACATTGTACTGGTGAGATCACCATGTACATTGTACTGGTGAGATTACCATTTACACTGTACTGGTGAGATCACCATGTACACTGTACTGGTGAGATTACCATGTACACTGTACTGATGAGATCACCATGTACACTGTAATAGTGAGATCACCATGTACACTGTACTGGTGAGATCACCATGTACATTGTACTGGTGAGATCACCATGTATATTGTACTGGTGAGATCACCATGTACATTGTACTGGTGATATTACCATTTACACTGTACTGGTGAGATCACCATGTACACTGTACTGGTGAGATCACCATGTACATTGTACTGGTGAGATCACCATGTACACTGTACTGGTGAGATCGCCATGTACACTGTACTGATGAGATCACCATGTACACTGTACTGGTGAGATTACTATGTACACTTTACTGGTGAGATTACCATGTACACTGTACTGATGAGATCAACATGTACACTGTACTAGTGAGATCACCATGTACACCACCAAACACTGCTTTCGATTTACACTAATATTAATTTTAAAGGAATGTTGGGGTAAGCCAGTGGAAGGCCTCAGTCAGGTGACCCAAAGCTCCAGTGATGGGTCATATGACCCGCCTAGGTATTCACTTGTCTTGTTTCCTGGGGGATCTTACTTAACTGTTTTGTATGAGGCTCGTAGAGGCATCAATACCTGCCTCGCATTTATATTTTGATGCTATGTTGAGTTATACATTTTACATCCACATCCTCACCTTTTGCATGGTGTTATATTTGATCACGAAAAGGCAGGTTCCAGTGGCAGCAGGAGGTAGCCATTTGTTTAGCGTTCCCGTGTACGCCGGGTTCATCCCGTGATCATCCAGAATTACCAGGTTCATGTTTATCTAGGTTTGTCAGGACGGGTCCTGGCCCGGGTCTTCTCCATGTCATGATGTAGTAATGGCTCCTGAAGGAGTGTCGGAGTTTGTACAAGCGATGTACCGTTTACAGCCCTGTGGCGGTGACAGCCTTATGACAAGGACGCGGTCACCGTAATATCCAACTCGTTACAAGTGCTTCACCAACGCATCTTGAGTAGGTGTTATGTTCTTCATTCCTTTCTGAGTGAATCATTCTTGTCTAGCAGTATCTACACTACTCTCAGGTTGTCTAGCAGTATCTACGCTACTCTCAGGTTGTCTAGCAGTATCTACGCTACTCTCAGGTTATCTAGCAGTATCTACACTACTCTCAGGTTATCTAGCAGTATCTACACTACTCTCAGGTTATCTAGCAGTATCTACACTACTCTCAGGTTGTCTAGCAGTATCTACACTACTCTCAGGTTGTCTAGCAGTATCTACGCTACTCTCAGGTTGTCTAGCAGTATCTACGCTACTCTCAGGTTATCTAGCAGTATCTACACTACTCTCAGGTTATCTAGCAGTATCAACACTACTCTCAGGTTGTCTAGCAGTATCTACACTACTCTCAGGTTATCTAGCAGTATCTACACTACTCTCAGGTTATCTAGCAGTATCTACACTACTCTCAGGTTATCTAGCAGTATCTACACTACTCTCAGGTTATCTAGCAGTATCTACACTACTCTCAGGTTATCTAGCAGTATCAACACTACTCTCAGGTTATCTAGCAGTATCTACACTACTCTCAGGTTATCTAGCAGTATCTACACTACTCTCAGGTTATCTAGCAGTATCAACACTACTCTCAGGTTATCTAGCAGTATCTACACTACTCTCAGGTTATCTAGCAGTATCAACACTACTCTCAGGTTATCTAGCAGTATCAACACTACTCTCAGGTTGTCTAGCAGTATCTACACTACTCTCAGGTTGTCTAGCAGTATCTGCACTACTCTCAGGTTATCTAGCAGTATCTACACTACTCTCAGGTTGTCTAGCAGTATGTACACTACTCTCAGGTTGTCTAGCAGTATCTACACTACTCTCAGGTTGTCTAGCAGTATCTACACTACTCTCAGGTTGTCTAGCAGTATCTACACTACTCTCAGGTTATCTAGCAGTATCTACACTACTCTCAGGTTGTCTAGCAGTATCTACACTACTCTCAGGTTATCTAGCAGTATCTACACTACTCTCAGGTTATCTAGCAGTATCTACACTACTGTCAGGTTATCTAGCAGTATCTACACTACTCTCAGGTTATCTAGCAGTATCAACACTACTCTCAGGTTGTCTAGCAGTATCTACACTACTCTCAGGTTGTCTAGCAGTATCTACACTACTCTCAGGTTATCTAGCAGTATCTACACTACTCTCAGGTTATCTAGCAGTATCTACACTACTCTCAGGTTATCTAGCAGTATCTACACTACTCTCAGGTTATCTAGCAGTATCTACACTAATCTCAGGTTATCTACCAGTATCTACACTACTCTCAGGTTATCTAGCAGTATCTACACTACTCTCAGGTTATCTAGCAGTATCAACACTACTCTCAGGTTGTCTAGCAGTATCTACACTACTCTCAGGTTATCTAGCAGTATCTACACTACTCTCAGTTTATCTAGCAGTATCAACACTACTCTCAGGTTGTCTAGCAGTATCTACACTACTCTCAGGTTATCTAGCAGTATCTATACTACTCTCAGGTTATCTAGCAGTATCTACACTACTCTCAGGTTATCTAGCAGTATCAACACTACTCTCAGGTTGTCTAGCAGTATCTACACTACTCTCAGGTTATCTAGCAGTATCTACACTACTCTCAGGTTATCTAGCAGTATCAACACTACTCTCAGGTTGTCTAGCAGTATCTGCACTACTCTCAGGTTATCTAACAGTATCTACACTACTCTCAGGTTATCTAGCAGTATCTACACTACTCTCAGGTTGTCTAGTAGTATCTACACTACTCTCAGGTTATCTAGCAGTATCAACACTACTCTCAGGTTGTCTAGCAGTATCTACACTACTCTCAGGTTGTCTAGCAGTATCTACACTACTCTCAGGTTATCTAGCAGTATGTACACTACTCTCAGGTTATCTAGCAGTATGTACACTACTCTCAGGTTGTCTAGTAGTATCTACACTACTCTCAGGTTGTCTAGTAGTATCTACACTACTCTCAGGTTGTCTAGTAGTATCTACACTACTCTCAGGTTATCTAGCAGTATCAACACTACTCTCAGGTTATCTAGCAGTATCTACACTACTCTCAGGTTGTCTAGCAGTATCTACACTACTCTCAGGTTATCTAGCAGTATCTACACTACTCTCAGGTTATCTAGCAGTATCTACACTACTCTCAGGTTGTCTAGTAGTATCTACACTACTCTCAGGTTATCTAGCAGTATCTACACTACTCTCAGGTTGTCTAGTAGTATCTACACTACTCTCAGGTTATCTAGCAGTATCTACACTACTCTCAGGTTGTCTAGCAGTATCTACACTACTCTCAGGTTATCTAGCAGTATCTACACTACTCTCAGGTTATCTAGCAGTATCTACACTACTCTCAGGTTATCTAGCAGTATCTACACTACTCTCAGGTTATCTAGCAGTATCTACACTACTCTCAGGTTATCTAGCAGTATCAACACTACTCTCAGGTTGTCTAGCAGTATCTACACTACTCTCAGGTTGTCTAGCAGTATCTACACTACTCTCAGGTTATCTAGCAGTATCTACACTACTCTCAGGTTATCTAGCAGTATCTACACTACTCTCAGGTTGTCTAGCAGTATCAACACTACTCTCAGGTTATCTAGCAGTATCTACACTACTCTCAGGTTGTCTAGCAGTATCTACACTACTCTCAGGTTATCTAGCAGTATCTACACTACTCTCAGGTTATCTAGCAGTATCTACACTACTCTCAGGTTATCTAGCAGTATCTACACTGCTCTCAGGTTATCTAGCAGTATCTACACTACTCTCAGGTTATCTAGCAGTATCTACACTACTCTCAGGTTATCTAGCAGTATCTACACTACTCTCAGGTTATCTAGCAGTATCTACACTACTCTCAGGTTATCTAGCAGTATCTACACTACTCTCAGGTTATCTAGCAGTATCTACACTACTCTCAGGTTATCTAGCAGTATCTACACTACTCTCAGGTTGTCTAGCAGTATCTACACTACTCTCAGGTTATCTAGCAGTATCTACACTACTCTCAGGTTATCTAGCAGTATCTACACTACTCTCAGGTTATCTAGCAGTATCTACACTACTCTCAGGTTATCTAGCAGTATCTACACTACTCTCAGGTTATCTAGCAGTATCAACACTACTCTCAGGTTATCTAGCAGTATCTACACTACTCTCAGGTTATCTAGCAGTATCTACACTACTCTCAGGTTATCTAGCAGTATCTACACTCTCAGGTTATCTAGCAGTATCTACACTACTCTCAGGTTATCTAGCAGTATCTACACTACTCTCAGAACTCCCTCGGTCATACATGATCACTAACCTTTCAGTGATAGTTGAAAAATTCATTACATCTTTCTTACGGGAATATTAACTAAGGTGCAAAGAGCAGTAGTGGCTTCGTAAAACACTTTCTGTGTTGCTAAAGGCGGTCGTTTATCTCTTCCAACGAGAGAGGATGTTATATCACATCCTTTCAGAGCAAACAATGCAGGAAATGCTGTCCTTTTATTTACTCCGAGAGTTGGAGCCATGGATGGGACATCAAGCTCAACAGAGGACCTGTGTCATGAGAGCCATGGATGGGACATCAAGCTCAACAGAAGACCTGTGTCATGAGAGCCATGGATGGGACATCAAGCCAACAGAGGACCTGTGTCATGAGAGCCATGGATGGGACATCAAGCTCAACAGAGGACCTGTGTCAATAGAGCCATGGATGGGACATCAAGCTCAACAGAAGACCTGTGTCATGAGAGCCATGGATGGGACATCAAGCTCAACAGAGGACCTGTGTCATGAGCCAGCCAGAGATACTCACATCGAAGTTTTTGGGTTAGCGACGCTGAGACTAACAATATCTGTGTCCAAACTCTGGATGAGAATTTTTTTCTCTTTTTATGTTGAACCCCACCAACAGCATGGAGGAGGAACCTCTTCATGGCTGTCTGTTCATGGCTGTCTGTTCATGGCTGTCTCTTCATGGCTGTCTCTTCATGGCTGTCTCTTCATGGCTGTCTCTTCATGGCTGTCTCTTCATGGCTGTCTCTTCATGGCTGTCTCTTCATGGCTGTCTCTTCATGGCTGTCTCTTCATGGCTGTCTCTTCATGTCTCTCTCTTCATGGCTGTCTCTTCATGGCTGTCTCTTCATGTCTGTCTCTTCATGTCTGTCTCTTCATGGCTGTCTCTTCATGTCTCTCTCTTCATGTCTCTCTCTTCATGTCTCTCTCTTCATGTCTCTCTCTTCATGTCTCTCTCTTCATGTCTCTCTCTTCATGTCTCTCTCTTCATGTCTCTCTCTTCATGTCTCTCTCTTCATGTCTCTCTCTTCATGTCTCTCTCTTCATGTCTCTCTCTTCATGTCTCTCTCTTCATGTCTCTCTCTTCATGTCTCTCTCTTCATGTCTGTCTCTTCATGTCTGTCTCTTCATGTCTGTCTCTTCATGTCTGTCTCTTCATGTCTGTCTCTTCATGTCTGTCTCTTCATGTCTCTCTGTTCATGTCTGCAGATCACCACACTTTCGAGATCACTGTTCTACATGATTGGTAGACAGTAACGACAAGATGAAAAATTAGACACATGTGAAACATCTGGGTATCTTTATTGTGGACGTTTCGCCATCCAGTGGCTTTATCAGTAGACATTCATAAGGACATACTGCGAAGACTGTAGACCTATATACACAAGATGAGGTAATCAGTCCCTCAACCTTAAGGCTGGTGAAGAGTACTTTACTCTTGAAGACTACGGTACTCTTCAGTCACTTTAAGGCTGTGGGACAGATTGCCTCAAACTCCTTATCTTATTCCACCTTTTTCTGCACTGGACTGAAGAAGTCACTGTGTGGCGAAACGTTTCCAGAATAAAGATACCCAAATGTTGGAAAAGTTTCTCATGTATCAGGATGACAGACGACAACATACTCAGGGTGGGTCGTGATAACTAATCCCGGGAAGGTGTTATTTACTCGACCTTCAGCGATTAGTTGTAAAAGATAAGATAAGAGATAAGATTTCGTTCGGATTTTTAACCCCGGAGGGTTAGCCACCCAGGATAACCCAAGAAAGTCAGTGCGTCATCGAGGACTGTCTAACTTATTTCCATTGGGGTCCTTAATCTTGTCCCCCAGGATGCGACCCACACCAGTCGACTAACACCCAGGTACCTATTTGCTGCTAGGTGAACAGGACAACAACAGGTGTAAGGAAACGTGTCGAAATGTTTCCACCCGCCGGGAATCGAACCCGGGCCCTCCGTGTGTGAAGCGGGAGCTTTAGCCACCAGGCCATGTCTTCACGTCGAAGTTCCTCCCAGTTAGTGGGAAGTTGATTTTTGCTCTTACAGTGCCTTCCAGGGCCTTTCAAACTACCATTATAGATGTCTAACACAATATGTACTCTCTGAATATTACCAGCGAACTGATGCCTGACGTAATCCATGACCTTTCAGGACGTAATTCTCAACTGTACATGAGAAGCGAGGCATAATCATGGTGATGATAACAGCGCCGTCTAGGATGGACATCTAGTAGCTTAACTGCGTCTTAATATGGTATTGAATCTTCAGTTTATGCAAAAAAATTGTATGGTTGGAAGACTTCAGTCCCGTAGTATGAAGACTTTAGCATTTATGAATGTGGTGTAATGATCAATGTTATTGGCAGCTGCTGTCTTGAAAATACCAAGATTGTGGACAGACAGTGATAAGGAGATATGTTAAATTTTTAACTCTTATTTCTTCTCAGTTTTTACGCAGGAAGATACTAGCGAAATTCCAGAAATTAAAAATTATGTACAACATGACGATAATAAACTATGCACGATTAGGGTAACTAGTGACATGGTCCTCAGACAAATAGAGAAATTAAAACTGAAGAAATCCCCAGACCCTGATGAACTGTTTGCAAGGGTGTTAAAGGAATGTAAAGACGAGCTTAGCAAACCATTTGGCTAGTCTTTTCAATATATCACTACAAACTGGCATAGTGGCAGACAAGTGGAAAATGGCAAATGTAATACCTGTTTACTAAGCAGGAGACAGGTCCTTATCTTCAAACTATGGACCAATTAGCCTAACCTCCATAATGAGAAAATTTATGATATCAATAATTGCCGAGGCAATTCGTAGCCATCTTGAAAGGTAAAAATTGTTTAGTGAATCTTAGCACGGTTCTTCACCATTCTCCTTTATATGGACCGATGAAGCCACTGTGTGGCGAAACGTTTCTTTATTAAAGATACCCAAGTGTTGCACATGTGTCTATTTTATCAACTTGAGGTGTAGTACAAATAGAGGTGGTGGTAGTAGTAGTTATACCTGAAGAAATAGTATTGTGATACCAACAAGATGTGGAAAAAGATACTTATGTACATAAGTGTTATACATGTATTAATATTGGTAGAATTACCGACAATATGTTAAGTACAAGGACACAAGTGCAACTAATGTAACATTTTATTGTTGCAACGTTTCGCTCTCCAGGAGCTTTGTCAAGCCATTACAGATGGCTTGACAAAGGCACAGAGGGTATATATAGGGTATATATTGCCTTAGAGTAAGGTGTAGTACAAGTAGAGGTAGTAGTAGTAGTTATACATGTGGTGGAAAAGTCAGTTGGTACATGAGCAAGACAGGTTACAAAAGCTTAGATAGCATAAAAAATTGGTTGGGTAAATGTATATGGACGGAATCACGTAATAGAGAAAGGACACTGCAACATCCCTTCTCAAATCCATTCATATACATTTACCCAACCTGTTTTTATGCAACAATTCAAGTGATCTCGGATATACAGTGCCACCCCACCCCCCTTCCCGATACTTCTGTCTACTTGGAACAATTTAAAACCCTGAATGTGACATTCATCAGGCATGTCCGGATATTTCGTATTAAACCACGTCTCAGTTATGGCAAATTCATCAATGTTACCTGCACTAGCAACTAATCTCAACTCGTCTATCTTATTCCTAGCACTATGACTATTAGTATAATGTAAATTTAGAGACCCTCCTTTCTCTTTTCCCTTCCTTCTCATTTCCGTTTTTTCACTATACCTATTACTGTTCTTGTCACCTAGTGCCACTGGCTTTCCAGTATCCACCTCATTCTCTCTATTACTGGCTTCCCTAAAACTCACAATATTACTACACTGGGACTTCATTGTTTCCCCCCAAAACCCGTACCACTATTTCTAGTATAAAACTCTTACAGCTCCCTTCACTGCATTGGCCAGTGCCCCCACCCCACACCTAGATAAGTGAACCCCATCCCTAGCATACATGTTATTTCTGCCATAGAAGAGGCCCCAGTTGTCAATGAATGTTATTACATTTTAATTACAGTGTCCAACCAGCAATTGACGCCAATTGCCCTGGACAACCATTCATATCCAACTCCTCTCCTTGGCAAAATACCACATATCACAGGGGTCCCTCCCTTCTTCCTGCTGACCTATACCTGCTAATCAGGTTCTCACTCCTACGTCTGCCAACATCGTTGCCTCCAGCACTGAGACAGGTAATAGGATTTCTGCCATTACCTCTCATGTTGTCGTCCAGATGGCTAACAATATCCTTCATCCTAGCCCCAGGAAAGCACACCCTCTGCTTCCTTTTCCTGTCTCTACGACAAAAAGCCCTATCTATAAACTTAATCTGACTGTCCCCAACTAAAATAATGTTCTTACCTCGACTGCCGGTGTTCATGACGTTCTCGACGGTCTTAGTAGAGATGGTCTTTGCTGGGATGTCTTTACTGGTTAGCCTAACTGTGTCGTTAATAAATGTCCTTGTTGGAAGATCATGGATTTTCATATCAGTTTTCTAGATTTTCTTCATCCTCAGCTTCGTCCCTTCATTCCGACTAACATCTATTCGTTGGTCCGATCATCGGCGACATTGTTCCGGGGATAATCCTTGCACATACACTTCAGTAGTTAAATTTCTAATCTAGCTTCCGTTAATTCTGCTTAAGCTGAAGATATAACCGCTCGTAGTCGAGGGAAATCATCCTCACAATCTCAGGTAACAAAGAACAGAGAGCACACTAGACAAGTCTTCACAGGTCTATTTGGGTAGTTTCAAATTTAGGTTGGATAAATACATGAGTGGGAGGGGTTGGATTTGAGTGGGACTTGCACATCAGAGCTTATTTCTTGGGTAGCATTGAAAATTGGGTAGGTCAAATGTTTGTTAGTGGGATGAATTTTAAAGGACCTGCCTAGTATGGGCCAACAGGCCTGCTGCAGTGTTCCTCCTTTCTTATGTTCTTATGTTCTTATGTTCTTATGGTAATCATTTTGTATTTCCGGCTGTGGTCGCTCTGAGAGCCGTCACTCCTACCACTTAGGTATGTCAGTATTGTTGAAAATGGTGTAAAATACCGACAAGTTGAGGATTAAGACACATGTACAACAGTTAGGTATCTTTATTGATGAAACGTTTCGCCTACACAGTAGACTTCTTCAGTCAAATACTGTGTAGGCGAAACGTTTCATTAATAAAGATACCCAACTGTTGCACATGTGTCTTAATCTTCAATATTTCGGTCTCATTGTATCCTTTTTTTAATACTCTTAATTTTCTTATGAGATCCCCAAACTCGGTCTCATAATGCTTCGTTCCAATTTACAAATATTATCTTCTTCATTTTAGGTTAGGTTAGGTTAAGTTAGGCTTGGTTAGGTTAGGTTAGGTTAGGTTAGGTTAGGTTAGGTTAGGTTAGGTTAGGTTAGGTTGGCTTGGTTAGGTTAGGTTAGGTTAGGTTAGGTTAGGTTAGGTTAGGCTTGGTTAGGTTAGGTTAGGTTGGCTTGGTTAGGTTAGGTTAGGTTAGGTTAGGCTTGGTTAGGTTAGGTTAGGTTGGCTTGGTTAGGTTAGGTTAGGTTAGGTTAGGTTAGGCTTGGTTAGGTTAGGTTAGGTTGGCTTGGTTAGGTTAGGTTAGGTTGGCTTGGTTAGGTTAGGTTAGGTTAGGTTAGGTTAGGTTAGGTTAGGCTTGGTTAGGTTAGGTTAGGTTAGGTTAGGCTTGGTTAGGTTAGGTTAGGTTAGGTTAGGTTAGGTTAGGCTTGGTTAGGTTAGGTTAGGTTAGGTAGGTTAGGTTAGGTTAGGTTAGGCTAGGTTAGGCTTGGTTAGGTTAGGTTAGGTTAGGCTAGGTTAGGTTAGGTTAGGTTAGGTTAGGCTTGGTTAGGTTAGGTTAGGTTAGGTTAGGTTAAGTTAGGCTTGGTTAGGTTAGGTTAGGTTAGGTTAGGCTTGGTTAGGTTAGGTTAGGTTAGGTTAGGTTAGGCTTGGTTAGGTTAGGTTAGGTTAGGTTAGGTAGGTTAGGTTAGGTTAGGTTAGGTTAGGTTAGGTTAGGCTTGGTTAGGTTAGGTTAGGTTAGGCTTGGTTAGGTTAGGTTAGGTTAGGTTAGGTTAGGCTTGGTTAGGTTAGGTTAGGTTAGGTTAGGTTAGGCTTGGTTAGGTTAGGTTAGGCTTGGTTAGGTTAGGTTAGGTAGGTTAGGTTAGGTTAGGTTAGGTTAGGTTAGGTTAGGTTAGGCTAGGTTAGGCTTGGTTAGGTTAGGTTATGTTAGGTTAGGCATGGTTAGGTTAGGTTAGGCTTGGTTAGGTTAGGTTAGGTAGGTTAGGTTAGGTTAGGTTAGGTTAGGTTAGGTTAGGCTAGGTTAGGCTTGGTTAGGTTAGGTTAGGCTTGGTTAGGTTAGGTTAGGCTTGGTTAGGTTAGGTTAGGCTTGGTTAGGTTAGGTTAGGTTAGGTTAGGTTAGGCTTGGTTAGGTTAGGTTAGGTTAGGTTAGGTTAGGCTTGGTTAGGTTAGGTTAGGTAGGTTAGGTTAGGTTAGGTTAGGTTAGGTTAGGTTAGGTTAGGTTAGGTTAGGTTAGGCTTGGTTAGGTTAGGTTAGGTTAGGTTAGGCTTGGTTAGGTTAGGTTAGGTTAGGTTAAGTTAGGCTTGGTTAGGTTAGGACAAGTGTTTCCTTACGCGTGTCTTAGTCATATGATGACCCGCAGCAAGAGGTTTTGGTCATCTGACCGATGCCTTCCACTGGCTTACCCCTCCACCCCTCTAAAAAATTAAGATAATTATAATCATTTTTATGTTTCAGA
Organism: Cherax quadricarinatus; assembly: GCF_038502225.1. Lineage (NCBI taxonomy): Eukaryota > Metazoa > Arthropoda > Malacostraca > Decapoda > Parastacidae > Cherax > Cherax quadricarinatus. The sequence goes on from NC_091376.1 coordinate 14,832,284, forward strand.
ATAGATGTTTCTGCTTCACCGCAGTTATAGAAACACAGAACAACTTAGTACCTTAATGGGTCATAAAACCGACAGGTTGATAAATTAGACACTTGTGCAGCACTTGTGTTGCAGGTCACGTGGTAGCAGGTGTTGTCTTCACTCACCTTCGATACTGTCTTCACCTGTGTTGTCACTGGGGTGAGAAATATTCCAGCACCGTTGTGTTCCATATTTTGTTATACCGTTTTTCATTTAAATGTCCGCTTACTTTAGATGATATTCCCTGGCCTAACAATCACTGGGTACTAACCATGGCCACCTAACAGTCACTGGGTGCTAACCATGGCCACCTAACAGTCACTGGGTACTAACCATGGCCACCTAACAGTCACTGGGTACTAACCATGGCCACCTAACAGTCACTGGGTGCTAACCATGGCCACCTAACAGTCACTGGGTGCTAACCATGGCCACCTAACAATCACTGGGTTCTAACCATGGCCACCTAACAGTCACTGGGTGCTAACCATGGCCACCTAACAATCACTGGGTGCTAACCATGGCCACTTAACAATCACTGGGTGCTAACCATGGCCACCTAACAATCACTGGGTGCTAACCATGGCCACCTAACAATCACTGGGTGCTAACCATGGCCACCTAACAATCACTGGGTGCTAACCATGGCCACCTAACAATCACTGGGTGCTAACCATGGCCACCTAGCAATCACTGGGTGCTAACCATGGCCACCTAACAATCACTGGGTGCTAACCATGGCCACCTAACAATCACTGGGTGCTAACCATGGCCACCTAACAATCACTGGGTGCTAACCATGGCCACCTAACAACCACTGGGTGCTAACCATGGCCACCTAACAGTCACTGGGTGCTAACCATGGCCGCCTAACAATCACTGGGTGCTAACCATGGCCACCTAACAATCACTGGGTGCTAACCATGGCCACCTAACAATCACTGGGTGCTAACAATGGCTACCTAACAATCACTGGGTGCTAACCATGGCCACCTAACAATCACTGGGTGCTAACCATGGCTACCTAACAATCACTGGGTGCTAACCATGGCTACCTAACAATCACTGGGTGCTAACCATGGCCACCTAACAATCACTGGGTGCTAACCATGGCCACCTAACAATCACTGGGTGCTAACCATGGCCACCTAACAATCACTGGGTGCTAACCATGGCTACCTAACAATCACTGGGTGCTAACCATGGCCACCTAACAATCACTGGGTGCTAACCATGGCCACCTAACAATCACTGGGTGCTAACCATGGCCACCTAACAATCACTGGGTGCTAACCATGGCCACCTAACAATCACTGGGTGCTAACCATGGCCACCTAACAATCACTGGGTGCTAACCATGGCCACCTAACAATCACTGGGTGCTAACCATGGCCACCTAACAATCAGTGGGTGCTAACCATGGCCACCTAATAGGATCTTGTTAACTCCTTTCACTTATGTGTATATGTATCACGACCATTTTACCTGGAACTCTTTCCTCTGTTGCATCGTCCGAACTATATATATTTATAAACAATACCACGGGTAAGGTTCGAACCCGCGGCCACACAGTCATAAACCTTCAGACAGCCGCGCTAGCCACATGGAGATCACTATAGGTGTGTTCGAACACGACATGGAGATCACTACTGGTGTGTTCGAACACGACATGGAGATCACTACAGGTGTGTTCGAACACGACATGGAGATCACTACAGGTGTGTTCGAACACGACATGGAGATCACTACAGGTGTGTTCGAACACGTCATTCGTTGTGTATGAAGTTATTCATTGTTTGAAATGATTCTCAGTTCGAACCTTAGCACTCACAGGCTCCTCTGTTATTTATATCATTTATATTCATAGTTATTTCTTGGATGTCTTTGGTTAAGAATATTGACAATTTAATTTCCAGGCCAACAAATCTCATGGAACAGTTGAATTCCAGATGCGCTGGAGCCTACTTAATGAGTCCATTATGTCAACTGATGTCTCAGGTGTCTGCCAACCTCGACAGTTAAACCATACCCCCGGCCGGGATTGAACCCGCGGTCATAGAGTCTCAAAACTCCAGCCCGTCGCGGGTTCAATCCCGGCCGGGGGTATGGTTTGTTTGCAATCGTGTCATTACGATTTCTTAAGTCATGTCGACAGTTAAATCGCTCACCTGGCAACATTTTCTTGCATGACTATAACATATTGCATTTACACTCATAATACAAACTTAATATGATTATAACACCAGGGTGTTACTTGATGACATATTACCATAATTAAAAAACAAAAAAGCACAATACCGTGACTGGAACAATACACAAATAACCCGCACATAGTAGAGAGGAGCTTACAACGACGTTTCGGTCCGACTTGGACCATTTACAAAGTCACACTGACACACAAGAGTGAGAGAGCCATTGTAGGGGAGGAGGGACCACGAGAGGAAGAGAAAGAAGCAGTGGAAACAGTAGTAGAAGTAACATTGTGGTTATAATTAGTTGTTAGGTAAGACACATATGCAACAGTTAGGTATCTTTATTTCGAAACGTTTCGCCTACACAGTAGCCTTCTTCAGTCGAGTACAGAAAAGTTGATAGAAGCAGAAGATACTTGAAGACGATGTAATCAGTCCATCACCCTTAAAGTTTCGAGGTGGTCAGTCCCTCAGTCTGGAGAAGAGCATTGTTCCATAGTCTGGAACAATATGGAGTTGAAGTGACAGGATGGAGCCTTATATAGCGCCAGGAGGTGAGACGTAGGTCACTTGTAGAACGCAGATGTTGGAAGGTCAGGTCCCTCTCAAATCCAGCCGTTCTCACTAGTAGAGGTTGTCGAAGTAGATGGTCTGTACCAAGATACCCTTGTGTTGCAGTGTCTGACAGAATGAACATTAAAATGGTACAAAATACCGACAGATTGTTAGGTAAGACACATATGCAACAGTTAGGTATCTTTAATATTTATAATATAATATTTATAATATAGTTTTACGAGTTGCAATTATTCCTACCACTTTGTTTGAACCTGAAAACACTATTACGGGGGTAGTTATCTTGACCGTCTGGCCATAATGTTGGATACCATATCACGGGGTAGTTATCTTGACCCTCTGGCCAGAATGTTGCATACCATATCATGGGGTGGTTATCTTGACCCTCCGGCCATAATGTTGGATACCATATCACGGGGTAGTTATCTTGACCCTCTGGCCAGAATGTTGCATACCATATCATGGGGTGGTTATCTTGACCCTCCGGCCATAATGTTGGATACCATATCACGGGGTAGTTATCTTGACCCTCTGGCCAGAATGTTGCATACCATATCATGGGGTGGTTATCTTGACCCTCCGGCCATAATGTTGGATACCATATCACGGGGTAGTTATCTTGACCCTCTGGCCAGAATGTTACATACCATATCATGGGGCAGTTATCTTGACCCTCCGGCCAGAATGTTGCATACCATATGACGTTCTTAGATTAAGGAAACAATACTGTCAGTCCGTCCGTTAATACATCAACAGTGTCCAGACTCCTCCTCATGTTCCTGCTGATCAGTCTTAACATGTGCACTGCGGGTGTATTTCTTAGTGAAAAACAAAAAAACAAGAAACCTCATCACCGTGTCACTTGTAAATAGTCCAAGATGGACTAAATGGTGGCCATAAGGTTTTCTGTTGCCTATGTGCGGGTTATTTGTGTATATGATATAAACCTTGGTAATAAATACCGGTAAGTTGGTTTAGTAAACAGGTAAGGAAACACTAAGATATTTATTAGAAAACGATTCGGTTCTGGGTCCTTGATCACTTGATCATATTTATTAGTAAACGTTTCGGTTCCAAGACCGAAACGTTTACTAATAAATATGTCCTAGTTTTTGCTTATATGTTTTCTAAACCAATTTGTATATATCTCAGTGTATAAATCTCAGTGTATATATTTCAGTGTATATATCTCTGTGTATATATCTCTGTGTATATATCTCTGTGTATATATCTCTGTGTATATATCTCTGTGTATATATCTCTGTGTATATATCTCTGTGTATATATCTCTGTGTATATATCTCTGTGTATATATCTCAGTGTACATATCTCAGTGTACATATCTCAGTGTATATATCTCAGTGTATATATCTCAGTGTATATATCTCAGTGTATATATCTCAGTGTATATATCTCAGTGTATATATCTCAGTGTATATGCACTGTAGTTCATTCTGCTAATCGATGTTAGCAGTCAGATGTGTGACTGATACTCGACTGCATTGGTGACTGTATGGTCCAGTTCGCTTGGTTGTCACGCTTCCTATACATTTGTTATGCTGTTATAATTAGTAACTTTTTGTTAATAGGAGTAAATCTACCCAGGCTAATCTAACCTAACATTATCAAACGTAACATAACCTAAATAATCTAAATCGAGAAAGTTGCTGATAACTATAATATATAAAACTGTAAAGTCGATTTTGGGGGTTAGGTGAGGTTGTTCACTGGCATGTAAACCCATGGGTGAAAAATTAGACACATGTGCAACATCTCGGTATCTTTATTTATAGACGTTTCGCACTCTAGGGGCTTTATCAATACAAAGATATAATTTGAAGACTGTAGAAGGATAAAACCACTAGATGGCGAAACGTCTAAAATAAAGATACCCTGATGTTGCACATGTGTCTAATTCTTCATCTTGTCGGTACTGTCTACCATTCATGTATAAACCGATGTGTGTACGTATACTGAGTGTAATTTAACCTCCCATTTAGAGTTAATCTATTCTTAATGTTAGTGTGGAAGTCAATTTTAACTTTGATGACGCTTGTGCAGTTGATGGTCTTGATACATAACACTTCAGTCAGTCTACTGTATCATTAGCAGAGAAGGGAACAGAAGGGGCGGGTGTTTAGGAAAGGGAAAGGGAAGGGAGGGAAAGGGAAGGGAAGGGAAGGAAAGGGATGTTTATATCATTATGGTCAGAGCAAAACCATTTTCAATGCAAATATATCAAGTAATGGCTGTGATCATGGCTGCTCCTCCCCTCCACGTCCGCTTACCTTTGCATGTTTATATCCTTCAAGTGAGGGGGTGGCCCTTGATGCCGGTGAAGGGCCCTTGATGCCGGTGAAGGGCCCTTAAAACTGATTCTCGCCCATTCTAATTGACTCGGAGGCCCTAGGAATGAGCTTGGGTCAAGATGTTGTAATGGTGGGAAGTGTCAAAAGTGTTTTGGAGCTCGAAAAATGCGACAGTCGCTTATCGTTGTCTTTTCCACCTCGGGAAAGCTGACGACATTACGTGGCGCTGCAACATCTTACCTCATTGTTTTGCCTCAGAGGCAATTTGCAACTTTTACTTAGAGATTTCTTATCAGAGAAGCACTTCCTCATCCGGATAAATAATATTTTTTCCACTGACTTTGTCCAGGTTGATGGCGTCCCCCAAGGCGGCTTGTTTCATCACTATCCTCTTCCTGCTTGCTGTTAATGACTTTCCTTCTGTTCTCTTTTTCACTGTTTAGTCATCTGTGTTTGCTTACGCGTTGTTTATAATATATATCAATGATCAGGATGAGGGCATAAAGAGCGACATCTATTCTGTCACCTTGTAGCGGACTCTCCAGAATGTTATTGATCGTGCTTCCAGCTGGGCCACTTCTCATGGGTTTAAATTTTCTGTTGTTAAAACACACCAGATAACCTTCACAAGACCCCCTGTTATACTTCGCATCACTTTTACTTGCATGGTTCCCGTATCCACGAACAGGATACGGCCAAGTTTCTCGGTGTTGTGTTTGATCGCTGAATGTTCTGGAAACTTCACATAACCTCCCTAAAAGCTGCCTGTCATAGCTGCCTGAACCTCCTCATAATGACACGATTGCAAACAAACCACGGTACGGGTGGGGATTGAAGCCGCGGCTAGAGTCGTAGAACTCCAGGCCAGCGTGTAAGCCACTGGGCCAGCTGGTTACAATATGATTCATCAAGTTTGGTATATTTATACACCATTGAGAGGATAATACAGGCCCAACTGTGACCACAAATGCAAGTTTTAACAGACGAGTCTCCCGCCAGCGTGGCCGTGACGAACTATCACGGCCACGCTGGTGGGAGATTCATCTGTAAAAACTTGCATTTGTGGTCACAGTGGTGGCCCATGCAAACCTTCCTTGCCGTGAGTTCAGGCCCCACCCTTACAGTGGTTTATCCCGTCTTTATAAGATCGACATGAAACCCAATGTCTCTATTATTTTATCCGTTTCCTCGACCTTTACGACCTTCCTACATATATGACGGTAATTTATATTAATATAAAAAAAAATTATTTAATTGTTTATTACGCCCCTTTCCTCTCCGTGTTCGTTCACTAATGGCCTCCCTTAATGTGCCTGCCCTTTACGGTCACCCTGCATCTTACCTTTTCCTCTGTCCTTGGAAAGTTCCGACGATTCATGTTTGTTCCTCTTCACTTCCAGTGCAAAAGTTCACTTGCCTTGTACAACTTTAATGCTTACTCTTTCGCTCTTAATCTCATTCTCATGTTATTGCACCTTATATTGAAGGTTTTAAGTCCTCCTAATGGAGTCTGAATGAATAATCCAAAGTCATTTACTAGAATCATTCAGTATTTTTACATCAGGTTTATATTCATTCATTATTCACTTCTGTCATCCACTTTGCGGCCGTCCACCTCGTCATTTGTAGTTCTTAAGGACTCCCAAAGTGCCTTACAGGCTAGCCAGAAATTCGACTTCCTCCATCCCATCGTCCTTCGTATATATCTTTAGTTTTGAGCATTTGTAGTAAGTCCAAAGTCGTATTTTGCTGGGTTCCTGGACACGCTGATGTTCTGGGCAGTGAACATGCAGACTCAGGTGCTCGGTCAGCTAGTTAGGACCTCCCGATTTTTCCACATACGTATTGCTTTTTGGGACTACATGCTCTTTCAACAACTCTGTACTCACAAGTGCAACTAATGTGACATTTATTGTGGCAACGTTTCGCTCTCCAGGAGCTTTATCAAGCCATTACAAACAATACATGGACACAGAGGGTATATAAAGGCTCAGAGTGAGGTGAATACTAGTGAGGTACCATTTCGATGTTCACTAGTGGTAGTAGTAGTAGTAGTAGTAGTAGTAGTGGTAGTGACAAAAGTAATACAATATGGTAAAGCAATTAATTCGTACATATTGTATTACTTTTGTCACTACCACTACTACTACTACTACTACTACCACTAGTGAACATCGAAATGGTACCTCACTAGTATTCACCTCACTCTGAGCCTTTATATACCCTCTGTGTCCATGTATTGTTTGTAATGGCTTGATAAAGCTCCTGGAGAGCGAAACGTTGCCACAATAAATGTCACATTAGTTGCACTTGTGTCCTTTTACTTTACATATTGTCGGTAATTCTACCAACTTTATTACAACTCTGTACTCGCTCATAAGACCATTAATCCGAGTTCAACCTCAACAAATTGTTTTCTATCAACCCAAGTATACGATTCTGACCATCTTCTCACCGCTGTTGAGTTGATTAAATGTTGGAGAGACACAACTCACTACATAACACATAAGGAAACGACTGGCATTACTTTGTGAGGATTGTCAAGTTATATTTTTGGTCCAGCATATTTTAACAGGATGGAGAAAATAGGTATAAAATACTAAGATGGGAATGAATGGTATAAAATACTGACACAATGGAAATATAAACACTTATGCAGTATAATGTGATTCTTTATTGACAACGTTTCGCCCACACAGTGAGCTTTATCAAGTCACAAACAGATCTGCCTGGGTGAAAGATACGTGAGTATTTATAGGATGGCGTCAGGTGGAGAATGCTGCATGTGACAGTCTTCCGAGAAAGGTGATAGAGTCTAGAACCTTGGGTAGCTTTAAAAATTTATTGGATAAGTATATGAGTAGACCTTCTGCAGTGTTCCTCCATTCTTATGTTCTTATGTGGGATAGCGATGAAGAAGTTTCTTGGCAAGTGGTTCACCTATGTTATAGAAGCCATTGTTCTGGTTGAAGTTGTTGGATGTACAGATAAGTGATGATTCCAGGATTTTCCGGTATTGAGTGTTGTTTTCAATGGCGATAAGTCTTGTGTTTCTGTTGATTAAATGGTTGTATGAATTTCGGTATTGAAGACAGGCATTCCTTGGATCGTCAGATCTGCCTGCGTACTGGTGTTCTGAAATACGTGTTTGGAGGTCTCTGGATGTTTCGCCAACGTATAATTTTCTGCAGTCAATTTCCTGCAGAGGTTTAAAGCTTGTCCTGTCTGTTACTGGTAATGTCCTTGATGGTCGTGGTTGTGGAGGTTGATTCTTGGAATAAGGTATTGGAAAAGATGTTGGAAACGTATTTGACAATGGAATTGGTAGGGAGGACTATGTATCTCTTCTCGGCAGTCTTTTCTGTGTGTGTTGAAGATGTCGTCTGCAGTCTCTGATGAAGTGACGAGGATAGTGGAGTTTAGAAAATACTCATTGCTGCAGATTCTGAGTGCACGTAGGAAGAAGCCTATAATTACACGTTTACTTTTGGTGTCGGGGTGAGAGTAGAAGTGGAGAAGATCGTTTTGGTTCGTAGTTTTTCCATAGACTTTAAAACGAAGTTCATGGTCAGCACTCGCACACCCTGCACTTACACACCCCTGCACTCACCCTGCACTCAAACACCCTGCACTCAAACACCCTGCACTCACACACCCTGCGCTCACACACCCCTGCACTCACACACCCTGCACTCAAACACCCTGCACTCACACACCCCTGCACTCAAACATCCTGCACTCAAACACCCTGCCCTCAAACACCCTGCACTCACACACCCCTGCACTCAAACACCCTGCACCCAAACACCCTGCACTCAAACACCCTGCACTCAAACACACTGCACTCACACACCCATGCACTCAAACACCCTGCACTCAAACACCCTGCACTCAAACACCCTGCACTCACACACCCTGCGCTCACACACCCCTGCACTCACACACCCTGCACTCAAACACCCTGCACTCACACACCCCTGCACTCAAACATCCTGCACTCAAACACCCTGCCCTCAAACACCCTGCACTCACACACCCCTGCACTCAAACACCCTGCACCCAAACACCCTGCACTCAAACACCCTGCACTCAAACACACTGCACTCACACACCCATGCACTCAAACACCTTGCACTCAAACACCCTGCACTCAAACACTCTGCACTCAAACACACTGCACTCAAACACCCTGCACTCAAACACCCTGCACTCAAACACCCTACACTCAAACACCCTGCACTCAAACACCCTGCACTCAAACACCCTGCACTCAAAAACCCTGCACTCAAACACCCTGCACTCAAACACCCTGCACTCAAACACCCTGCACTCAAACACCCTTCACTCAAACACCCTGCATTCACCCTGCACTCAAACACCCTGCACTCAAACACCCTGCACTCACACACCCTGCACTCAAACACCCTGCACTCACACACCCTGCACTCACACACCCTGCACTCACCCAGCATTCAAACACCCTGCACTCAAACACCCTGCACTCAGACACCCTGCACTCCCACACACTGCACTCAAACACCCTGCGCTCAAACACCCTGCACTCAAACACCCTGCACTCAAACACCATGCACTCAAACACCATGCACTCAAACACCCTGCACTCACACACCCTGCACTCAAACACCCTGCACTCAAACACCATGCACTCAAACACCCTGCACTCACACACCCTGCACTCACACTACACTCACACTGCACTCACACTGCACTCAAACACCCTTCACTCAAACACCCTGCACTCAAACACCCTGCACTCAAACACCCTTCACTCAAACACCCTGCACTCAAACACCCTGCACTCAAACACCCTGCACTCAAACACCCTGCACTCAAACACCTTGCACTCAAACACCCTGCACTCACACACCCTGCACTCACACACCCGCACTCAAACACCCTGCACTCAAACATCCTGCACTCAAACACCCTGCACTCAAACACCCTGCACTCACACACCCTGCACTCACCCTGGACTCAAACACCATGCACTCACCCAGCACTCAAACACCCTGCACTCAAACACCCTTCGCTCACACACCCTGCACTCAAACACCCTGCACTCAAACACCCTGCACTCAAACACCCTGCACTCAAACACCCTGCACTCACCCTGCACTCAAATACCCTGCACTCAAACACCCTGCACTCACACACCCTGCACTCACCCTGGACTCACACACCATGCACTCAAGCACACTGCACTCACACACCCTGCACTCAAACACCCTGCACTCAAACACCCTGCACTCAAACACCCTGCACTCAAACACCCTGCACTCAAACATCCTGCACTCACACACCCCTGCACTCACACACCCCTGCACTCACACACCGCTGCACTCACACACCCCTGCACTCACACACCCTGCACTTACCCTGTACTCACCCTGCACCCATATTCCTCTGCATTCACACACCCTGCACTCACACACCCCTGCACTCACACACCCCCCATATTCCTCTGCATTCACACACCCTGCACTCACACACCCCTGCACTCACACACCCCTGAACTCACCCTGCTCTCACTCACCCCTGCACTCACACACCGCTGCACTCACACACCCCTGCACTCACGCACCCCTGCACTCACACACCCTGCACTCACACACCCCTGCACTCACGCACCCCTGCACTCATACACCGCTGCACTCACACACCCTGCACTCACACACCCTGCACTCACACACCCCTGCACTCACACACCCCTGCACTCACACACCCTGCACTCACACGCCCCTGCACTCACACACCCCTGCACTCACACACACCTGCACTTACACACACCTGCACTCACACTCCTTGCACTCACCCTTCACTCACATGCCCTTTCACTCATATACACCTGCATTCACCCTGCACAGATTCACCCTGCACTGTCTCACCCCTGCACTCACACACACCTTCACTCACACACCCCTGCACTCACACACCCCTGCACTCACACACCCCTGCACTCACACACACCTTCACTCACACACCCCTACACTCACACACCCCTGCACTCAAAGAGCCTTCACTCACACCCCCTGCACTCAAACACCCTGCATTCAAAGACCCTGCACTCAAACACCCTGCACTCAAACACCCTGCACTCAAGCACCCTACACTCAAACACCCTGCAGTCACAATGCACTCAAACACCCTGCACTCAAACACCCTGCACTCAAACACCCTGCACTCAAACACCCTGCGCTCAAGTACTCTGCACTCAAACACCCTGCACTCAAACACCCTGCATTCACACACCCTGCACTCAAACGCCCTGCACTCACCCTGCACTCAAACACCCTGCACTCAAAGACCCTTCACTCACACACCCTGCACTCAAACACCCTGCACTTACACACCCCTGCACTCACACACCCTGCACTTACACACACCTGCACTCACACACCCTGCACTCACGCACCCTGCACTTACACACCCCTGCACTCACACACCCTGCACTCACACACACCTGCACTTACACACCCCTGCACTCACACACCCTGCACTTACACACACCCTGCACTTACACACCCCTGCACTCACACACACCTGCACTCACACACACCTGCACTCACACACACCTGCACTCACACACCTGCACTCACACACACCTGCACTCACACACACCTGCACTCACACACCTGCACTCACACACACACCTGCTCTTTCTACTTTTCATAATTTGCTACTTTAGCACAGTTGTGTCATCAATGTAGATATAATGCTGATCCGTAAACAATACTACTACTGTTACTACTACTGTTACTACTACTGTTACTACTACTACTACTACTACTACTACTACTACTGTTACTACTACTACTACTGTTACTACTACTACTGTTACTACTGTTACTACTACTACTACTACTGTTACTACTACTACTACTACTACTGTTACTACTACTACTACTGTTACTACTACTACTACTGTTACTACTACTACTACTACTGTTACTACTACTACTACTACTGTTACTACTACTACTACTACTGTTACTACTACTACTACTGTTACTACTACTACTACTACTACTGTTACTACTACTGTTACTACTACTGATACTACTACTGTTACTACTACTGATACTACTACTGTTACTACTACTACTACTACTGTTACTACTACTACTACTGTTACTACTGTTACTACTACTACTACTACTACTGTTACTACTACGACTACTACTACTACTACTGTTACTACTACTACTACTGTTACTACTACTCCTACTACTACTGCCACTACTACTACTGCTACTGTTACTAGTACTACTACTACTGTTACTACTACTGCTACTATCACTTCTATTACCACTACTACCACTACTTCTACTACTATTACTACACTACTAATACACGAAGAAGAAAAAGAAAATGAAGAAATTTGAATATATACAGACATTATCAATTCCAGTTGTGTTGCAGAGATGAGCTTCGCTCAGACCTCAAAAATTTGTTAAGTTATACAATGAATTTAAGTTATACCATGAATTTGTTAAGTTATACCATGAATTTGTTAAGTTATACCATGAATTAAGGAAAGATCCTGGACTTCACCTTACGAAACAGACAAAGCAAATGTGATAGTAATTATGTACAAGGTAGATTATAGTGGAGAAATAAACATGTTATTAGAAGACTGAGGCACTTAGGTGCCTCGGCTCGTAAGTTCCTCCGTCTTCTATGATGTTTTCAATATAAGACTTGCAAAATTGCAGCACATTTTCGATCATTACTCCGTCGAGTTTGTTTACAATGGTACCACTTCAGACGAAAAATTTGGAGCGTGGCGAGGCAGGACTGCTGGAGCCTCTCCAGCCTCCGCCGTCCCACCTCTCATCTCTCAGTGGCGAGGCAGGACTGCTGGAGCCTCTCCAGCCTCCGCCGTCCCACCTCTCACCTCTCAGTGGCGAGGCAGGACTGCTGGAGCCTCTCCAGCCTCCGCCGTCCCACCTCTCATCTCTCAGTGGCGAGGCAGGACTGCTGGAGCCTCTCCAGCCTCCGCCGTCCCACCTCTCATCTCTCAGTGGCGAGGCAGGACTGCTGGAGCCTCTCCAGCCTCCGCCGTCCCACCTCTCATCTCTCAGTGGCGAGGCAGGACTGCTGGAGCCTCTCCAGCCTCCGCCGTCCCACCTCTCACCTCTCAGTGGCGAGGCAGGACTGCTGGAGCCTCTCCAGCCTCCGCCATCCCACCTCTCACCTCTCAGTGGCGAGGCAGGACTGCTGGAGCCTCTCCAGCCTCCGCCGTCCCACCTCTCATCACTCAGTGGCGAGGCAGGACTGCTGGAACCTCTCCAGCCTCCGCCGTCCCACCTCTCATCTCTCAGTGGCGAGGCAGGACTGCTGGAGCCTCTCCAGCCTCCGCCGTCCCACCTCTCATCTCTCAGTGGCGAGGCAGGACTGCTGGAACCTCTCCAGCCTCCCCCGTCCCACCTCTCATCTCTCAGTGGCGAGGCAGGACTGCTGGAGCCTCTCCAGCCTCCGCCGTCCAACCTCTCATCTCTCAGTGGCGAGGCAGGACTGCTGGAACCTCTCCAGCCTCCGCCGTCCCACCTCTCATCTCTCAGTGGCGAGGCAGGACTGCTGGAACCTCTCCAGCCTCCCCCGTCCCACCTCTCATCTCTCAGTGGCGAGGCAGGACTGCTGGAACCTCTCCAGCCTCCGCCGTCCCACCTCTCATCTCTCAGTGGCGAGGCAGGACTGCTGGAACCTCTCCAGCCTCCCCCGTCCCACCTCTCATCTCTCAGTGGCGAGGCAGGACTGCTGGAACCTCTCCAGCCTCCGCCGTCCCACCTCTCATCTCTCAGTGGCGAGGCAGGACTGCTGGAACCTCTCCAGACTCCCCGTCCCACCTCTCATCTCTCAGTGGCGAGGCAGGACTGCTGGAACCTCTCCAGCCTCCGCCGTCCCACCTCTCATCTCTCAGTGGCGAGGCAGGACTGCTGGAGCCTCTCCAGCCTCCCCCGTCCCACCTCTCATCTCTCAGTGGCGAGGCAAGACTGCTGGAGCCTCTCCAGCCTCCGCCGTCCCACCTCTCATCACTCAGTGGCGAGGCAGGACTGCTGGAGCCTCTTCAGCCTCCGCCGTCCCACCTCTCATCTCTCAGTGGCGAGGCAGGACTGCTGGAGCCTCTCCAGCCTCCGCCGTCCCACCTCTCATCTCTCAGTGGCGAGGCAGGACTGCTGGAGCCTCTCCAGCCTCCGCCGTCCCACCTCTCATCACTCAGTGGCGAGGCAGGACTGCTGGAGCCTCTCCAGCCTACGCCGTCCCACCTCTCATCTCTCAGTGGCGAGGCAGGACTGCTGGAGCCTCTCCAGCCTCCGCCGTCCCACCTCTCATCTCTCAGTGGCGAGGAAGGACTGCTGGAACCTCTCCAGCCTCCCCCGTCCCACCTCTCATCTCTCAGTGGCGAGGCAGGACTGCTGGAGCCTCTCCAGCCTCCGCCGTCCAACCTCTCATCTCTCAGTGGCGAGGCAGGACTGCTGGAACCTCTCCAGCCTCCGCCGTCCCACCTCTCATCTCTCAGTGGCGAGGCAGGACTGCTGGAACCTCTCCAGCCTCCCCCGTCCCACCTCTCATCTCTCAGTGGCGAGGCAGGACTGCTGGAACCTCTCCAGCCTCCGCCGTCCCACCTCTCATCTCTCAGTGGCGAGGCAGGACTGCTGGAACCTCTCCAGCTTCCCCCGTCCCACCTCTCATCTCTCAGTGGCGAGGCAGGACTGCTGGAACCTCTCCAGCCTCCGCCGTCCCACCTCTCATCTCTCAGTGGCGAGGCAGGACTGCTGGAACCTCTCCAGCCTCCCCCGTCCCACCTCTCATCTCTCAGTGGCGAGGCAGGACTGCTGGAACCTCTCCAGCCTCCGCCGTCCCACCTCTCATCTCTCAGTGGCGAGGCAGGACTGCTGGAACCTCTCCAGCCTCCCCCGTCCCACCTCTCATCTCTCAGTGGCGAGGCAGGACTGCTGGAGCCTCTCCAGCCTCCGCCGTCCCACCTCTCATCACTCAGTGGCGAGGCAGGACTGCTGGAGCCTCTCCAGCCTCCGCCGTCCCACCTCTCATCTCTCAGTGGCGAGGCAGGACTGCTGGAGCCTCTCCAGCCTCCGCCGTCCCACCTCTCATCTCTCAGTGGCGAGGCAGGACTGCTGGAGCCTCTCCAGCCTCCGCCGTCCCACCTCTCATCTCTCAGTGGCGAGGCAGGACTGCTGGAGCCTCTCCAGCCTCCGCCGTCCCATTTCTCATCTCTCAGTGGCGAGGCAGGACTGCTGGAGCCTCTCCAGCCTCCGCCGTCCCACCTCTCATCTCTCAGTGGCGAGGCAGGACTGCTGGAGCCTCTCCAGCCTCCGCCGTCCCACCTCTCATCTCTCAGTGGCGAGGCAGGACTGCTGGAGCCTCTCCAGCCTCCGCCGTCCCACCTCTCATCACTCAGTGGCGAGGCAGGACTGCTGGAACCTCTCCAGCCTCCGCCGTCCCACCTCTCATCTCTCAGTGGCGAGGCAGGACTGCTGGAGCCTCTCCAGCCTCCGCCGTCCCACCTCTCATCTCTCAGTGGCGAGGCAGGACTGCTGGAGCCTCTCCAGCCTCCCCCGTCCCACCTCTCAGTGGCGAGGCAGGACTACTGGAACCTCTCCAGCCTTCCCCGTCCCATCTCTCATCTCTCAGTGGCGAGGCAGGACTGCTGGAGCCTCTCCAGCCTCCGCCGGTGTGGAACTCTATCGAAAGGCTTACTGAAGTCCATATACACAATATCATATTCATTACCATGATCTACCTCCTCAAACGCCTTAGTGAAAAAAGTTAGTAAATTCGTAAGACAGGAACACCCCTTTGTAAAACCGTGTTGAGATTCATTAATCAATCTGTGCCTATCAAGATGGCTACGAATTGCTTCGGCAATTATTGATTCCATAAATTTTCCTACTATGGAGGTAAGGCTTATTGGTCTATAGTTCGAAGCCAAGGACCTGTCACCTGCCTTGTAAATAGGTATTACATTTGCCATTTTCCACTTATCCTGCACTATGCCAGTTTGTAGTGATATGTTAAAAAGATTAGCCAAAGGTACGCTAAGTTCCTCTTTACATTCCTTTAACACCCTTGCAAACAGTTCATCAGGGCCTGGGAATTTGTTAGGTTTTAGTTTCTCTATTTGTCTGAGGACCATGTCACTAGTTACCGCAATCGTGCATAGTTTATTATCATCCTGTTTTACATAATCTATTATTTCAGGAATATCGCTAGTATTTTCCTGGGTGAAAACTGAGAGGAAGTAGGTATTTAGAATTTCACACATATCCTTATCACTGTCAGTGATCTGACCAGAGTTACATTTAAGTGGGCCAATCTTGTCCCTAATCTTACTTCTGTATACCTGAAAGAATCCTTTAGGGTTAATCTTTGAATCCCTTGCGACCTTAGCCTCATAATCCCTTTTTGCTTTTCTTATTCCTTTCTTTATTTCTCTCTTTAATTGAATATATTGATTTCTTAACTGCCCATCCCCTCTTTTGATACGCCTATATATGCCTCTCAATTGACCAATGAGATGTTTTAATCTATTGTTCATCTATTTGGGATCATTTTTGTTAGATCTAATTTCCCTACTCGGAACAAAAGTTGTCTGGGCAGCTAGAACTATGCTCTGAAAACGTCATATTGGCAACCAAGATCACCTACCTGACCCATAGTCAGGACATCCCAATTTAGCACACCCAGGTAATTTTTCAGTCCCATGAAGTCGGCCAAGCGAAAATCTGGGACAGAGATTTGATTGCAGTTATCTGGGTAATTCCATGATATATTGAAACTAAGTGTTTTGTGATCACTATCCCCAAGCTCATTATTAACTTCAAGATTATTAATTAGTGAATCTTTGTTGGCAAGAACCAAGTCAAGCAGATTGTTTCCTCTAGTTGGTTCTGTCACAACCTGTTCTAAAAAGCAATCCTGAACCGTATCAAGAAAGTCACTAGACTCGAGATTTCCTGTCATATTGTTCCAATCAATTTGTCTAAACTTAAAATCTCCCATTAACACAACATTTTCATATCTAGATGCCTTATGAATTTCGTCCCATAACAGCTTACTGCACTCCCTATCAAGGTTTGGGGGCCTATAAATCACACCCAAAATTAATTTGTCATGTCCATCGAGAAACTGTAGCCAAACAGATTCTGTGTTCGATGTCTCTAATCTTATATCATGTCTAAGACAACAATTTAAATTTTCTCTGACATACATCGCCACCCCACCACCCTTCCTGTTGACCCTGCCAGTGTGGAATAGTTTATAATCCTGTATGTTGCATTCAGAAGGCATTTCTCTATCTTCAGGTTGAACCAGGTCTCTGTTATACCAGTAATATCTATATTACCTACACTTGCAAGTAATCTTAGCTCATCTATCTTATTTCTTAGACTCCTACTATTTGTATAGTAAACTTTAAGGGAGCTAGTCACTCGTTGCCCTCTACTATCTCTCTTTGTTTGTTGTTCAATTGATTTGCCATTACTAGCAACTTTATTTTGAATATTGTCTTTTAAGCATATCCCTGAGGTATCCCGGTAATATCTGCTGTTTTTAACCCTAATGCTGCAGCCTGATTGTTTCCCACAAACACCCATACCTCTAAACCATACCCCCGGCCGGGATTGAACCCGCGGTCCTCAAAACTAGCCCGTCGCGCTACTACCAGCTAGCCACAATAAGATTCATCTAGGTATATTTCTACACCATAGGAAAGTTAGCACAGGCACCTCTGTGACCACAAATGCAAGTTTTTACAGACGAATCTCCAGCTAGCGTGGCCGTGACGATTTCTTAAGTCACCCATACCTCTATAATCTATCAGTTTAAATTCCTAGACAAGTCATGAATTACCCTCTCAATTGAATTGGCTAATGCAACCACTCCATCCCCAGAGAGATGAACCCCATCCCTTGCATACATACCACGTTTGTCAAAGAATAGGTCCCAGTTATCAATGAATGGGATTGCAAGTTCCTTGCAGTACCTGTCCAGCCAGCAATTTATACCAGTTGCCCTAGACATCCATTCATTGCCCACTCCCTTTCTAGGCAAAATGCTACATATGACTGGGATCCCTCCCTTAGACCTAACTAGCTCTATGGCTGACCTGTACTTATCCAGCAGTTTCTCTCTCCTGCCCTTCCCAATGTCATTACCCCCAGCACTAAGACAGATAATGGGCTTGATCCCATTACCTGCCATAATATTATCCAACCTGCTGACTATGTCACCAACACCAGCTCCAAGAAGACATACTCTCTGTTTGACCTTTCTGTCTCTGTCCATATATCTTACAGTCCATATATCTTAACTGAGAATCGCCTACTATTAAAATATTCTTACCTTGATTAGCAGGGGAATCAGTGGTACCTTCAACCTCACTAACCACTGAAGTACACTCGTCTTGGAGAACAGAGAATCGATTTCCTACCTTCACATCTTCTCTATTAACTCTCCTCATCTTCCTTCTTCCTGAACTGTGAACCACTTGCCACTTAAAGCGGCTGCCACTATCACTGCTGGTGACCATTTCCTCCTTACCAGCCAAATCCTTCTCACACTCACTCCCAAACTCATCTATGCGAAGCTTCAGCTTCCTATTTTCCTCCTGAAGAAGTAGAATCTCCTTCTTCAACACTTGAACCTGAGATTCTAAAACACTACAACAAGCCATGGTGCTTGGTAACAGCCCACGCTAACTCCCAGAGCTTAGGCAGGTATGACCACAGGTGACCACTGACCTCAGCGTGATGATGCATTAGTTCATTCAGTTATAATGAACGAGGCAAATATATAGGCTTGTGTAATGAATAACTCGGGTTGTCACCTCCTGAAAAGAACGAGACGTAGATCACAACAAGTTAATTAAACAGAAGACTTATTGAATGAGTGGACTGAATAAACAAGAAAACAAAGAAAGGTGCACCACTTAATTTCACCTTAATTAGGGAAACAAAACTTACAGTAGAATGAAACAGTGTGATGAAGGACGGCTTGAACAAGTATGCGTTTAGCACACGCCGGTTCCACAAGTTTAAGTAACGTAATAAGTTACATAACATTAAGTTTTCTGGTGAAAACTTAATATTATGTAACTTATGTAACTGCACTTGATCACATAGCAACAAGTAATTTACCTGCTGAAGTGCAGGAAATTATTTCTGAGGGTGACTCCGAGCCGCAGCAAGTGTTGAATGTTAATGAGACAAGTGTGTATTGGAAGAAATTACCAACATGAACTTGGATCAGCCAGCAGGATAACACTGCACCGGGATTCAAGGCAGCCAAGGACAACTTCACTTTGGGACTTTGGGTAGTTTCAAATTTAGGTTGGATAAGTACATGAGTGGGAGGGGTTGGATTTGAGTGGGACTTTCACATCAGAGCTTATTTCTTGGGTGGCATTAAAAATTGGGTTGGGCAAATGTTTTGTTAGTGGGATGAATTGTAAAGGACCTGCCTAGTATGGGCCAGCAGGCCTCCTGCAGTGTTCCTCCTTCCTTATGTTCTTATGTTTCTTTGTGGTGATGTATCAGGTGATTGTTTACTGCACCAAGACTTCTGCTGCTTGGAAAGGTGTAGATAAAACCACTTTTCCAGTAATTTGGAGGTCAAACCAGTCAATATGGACGACAAGAATTATTTATTGACTGGTTTAAGCATCACTTTATTTCTGAAGTCAAGTTTTACCTGCACATTAAGAACCTTGCATTCAAGGTTCTCTCCACTCTTGACCCCTCAAGGAAGGTTCCTTGATGTTGGTGAGGGGCTCTTGATTTAGGGAATTGGATCTGTGCTCCAGTTCCCCGAATTAAGCCTGAATGCCTTCCACATCCCCCCCAGGCGCTGTATAATCCTCCGGGTTTGGCGCTTCCCCCTTGATTATAATAATAATAATCTCCACTCTTGATAATTCCGGTACTCATACACAAGCTTTGTTCGATGTGCGCTCACATGTAAAAGTTATATTCTTACCTACAAATACAATTTTTTTATTAAAACCACTGGATCGTGGAGTTATTACGTCATTCAAGTCTAACTACACATGAAAAAGTGATGTGAAAACTTGTAGTATCAATGAACTCTGACTCCAACGCGGCGGTATCAAACTTTTGGCATAAATTTAACATTGCAGATGCCATCAGCTATGCTGGAAGTGCATGGAATGAAGTGTTCCAGTCAACATTAAATACAGTTTGGGAAAAGTTGAGGCCTAGTGTAGTGAATTCTTTTACTAGTTTTCCTTCGCTTGAGAGTTAGGTGCAGGAAATAGTTCAGCTGGTGAGGAGATTACTAGATGATGACTTTGAAGATATGAATGAGTTCTTAGGAGATGAACACATAAATAACTGGATGGCGAAACGTCTACGATAGGGATGCCCGGGTGTTGCGCATGTGTCTTAATTTCATCATGTCGGTATTATATACCATTCTTGTACTACTACTGCTACTACTACTACTACCACCACCTCTTCCTGCCTATATATAGCCGTCCTGCTCCACTTCTGGTTAGTGTGACTTTGTAAATGGTCCAAATCGGACCGAAACGTCGTCGTAAGCTTCTCTCTTTTATGTGCAGGCTATTTGTGTATGAACACATAAGTACAGAGGAAATGTCGGCAGAGCTCAGTGCAAAGACACAAGGAAAGTAGATAACACAGGAAGATGAGGAAGAAGAACCCAAAGAAAAACATTTAACAGTGAAACAATTACGTAAGTAACTCCGTAGTTCCGCTAAACTAGCAGACTTTTTCACTGAAGAGGACCCTGGTAAATCTAGATGCAGTTCTCTGAAACAGTGTCTAGAGCAGCTGACGATGCCTTACTGTCAATTGTACAGAGAACTGCATGGTAAAAGACACCAGACACACATTACAGAATTTCTCACTACTTCAGTACAACACCGACTGTTGTGCAGCCTCAGCTATCCACCTCAGCCCAGGAGGGTCACAGCATCCCTCTCCACTCTTTTCAGAATCATCGACATACACCGGCAACCACAATTTAAGGGAAGAAATAATATGTAACCTTTGTAGCCTTAGCTAATGCATTAAACATAATACGCCTCGACAACCAGCTACAATCTCTCTATCATTTTATTTGTTGACAATTTAGGGACATAAATAAAAGTTGTTTCCCATTTTTATGAGGGTTCAAAGAACGTTGCTCTATTTTTCCCATGTGTTCTTCAGTGTGTCATAGACGATTTTTGTTTTAGACACCATTTTCATGAACGTAACAATAGTCTTAAACGACGGTGTACTGTACCTTACCTTTTGTATATAATTTCTCTGTAAAAACTTCTCATATGATAACTTGTTCTCTCTCTTACCATCTTTACGTCATCATTCCACCAATCGCTCCTCTTCCCGCCTTCACCCACCCTCTTATATCCACAAACTACTGCTGTGCAGTCTTCACTCTACCCCCATACGTCTTTAACTTCCTCCTGTTTACCTGCATGTTCTCTAGCTCACCTTTCTTTCAATACTAGCTTATATCTTTCCCTATCTCATATTATTTATCCTCCTTCACTTCTGTCTTACCCACTGACGACATTCTCTCTGTGCCGCATCTACCTCTTACTGCTACAGTGCTACTGTAGCTACCAGTAAATAATCTAACATATCTGATACTCCACTATAATCACGCATATCTACAAGTCCACCCATCTAAAAGTCTTTTATTAATAATATATTGTCTATCAAGCTGCTGTCAGTGAACCCTATATCAAGTATCTACGATATTTATTTATCCTTCTTTTCGTAAAATACGTATTACCTAATCCTAAGCCTCTTCTTATATAAACCATACCACGGGCAGGGATAGAACCCGCGATCAGAGAATCTCAAAACTCCAGACGGTCTGGAGTTTTGAGACTCTCTGGCCGCGGGTTCTATCCCCGCCCGTGGTATGGTTTGTTTGCAATAGTGTCATTACGATTTCGTGAGGCACTCTTCTTATATATTTAATTAAATTAGAGTCGTCCATTATCCTTTACCCCTGAGACCCCAAACTTGCCCGCTACGTCCTCTACAACTTACCTGCTACGTCCTCTACAACTTGCCTGCTACGTCCTCTACAACTTACCTACTACGTCCTCTACAACTTACCTGCTACGTCCTCTACAACTTACC
The DNA here is from genome assembly GCF_038502225.1 of Cherax quadricarinatus. Taxonomy (NCBI): domain Eukaryota; kingdom Metazoa; phylum Arthropoda; class Malacostraca; order Decapoda; family Parastacidae; genus Cherax; species Cherax quadricarinatus. The sequence goes on from NC_091376.1 coordinate 14,854,559, forward strand.
TGCTACGTCCTCTACAACTTACCTGCTACGTCCTCTACAACTTACCTGCTACGTCCTCTACAATTTACCTGCTACGTCCTCTACAACTTACCTGCTACGTCCTCTACAACTTACCTGCTACGTCCTCTACAACTTACCTGCTACGTCCTCTACAACTTACCTGCTACGTCCTCTACAACTTACCCGCTACGTCCTCTACAACTTACCTGCTACGTCCTCTACAACTTACCTGCTACATCCTCTATAACAAACTTGCCTGCTACGTCCTCTACAACTTACCTGCTACGTCCTCTACAACTTACCTGCTACGTCCTCTACAACAAACTTACCTGCTACGTCCTCTACAACAAACTTACCTGCTACGTCCTCTACAACAAACTTGCCTGCTACGTCCTCTACAACTTACCTGCTACGTCCTCTACAACTTACCTGCTACGTCCTCTACAACAAACTTGCCTGCTACGTCCTCTACAACAAACTTGCCTGCTACGTCCTCTACAACAAACTTGCCTGCTACGTCCTCTTAACAAACTTGCCTGCTACGTCCTCTACAACTTACCTGCTACGTCCTCTACAACTTATCTGCTACGTCCTCTACAACAAAAGTACCTGCTACGTCCTCTACAACGAACGTACCTGCTACGTCCTCTACAACAAACGTACCTGCTACGTCCTCTACAATAAACGTACCTGCTACGTCCTCTACAACAAACGTACCTGCTACGTCCTCTACAACAAACGTACCTGCGACGTCCTCTACAACAAACGTACCTGCTACGTCCTCTACAACAAACGTACCTGCTACGTCCTCTACAACAAACGTACCTGCTACGTCCTCTACAACAAACGTATCTACTACGTCCTCTACAACAAACGTACCTGCTACGTCCTCTACAACAAACGTACCTGCTACGTCCTCTACAACAAACGTACCTGCTACGTCCTCTACAACAAACGTACCTGCTACGTCCTCTACAACAAACTTGCCTGCTACGTCCTCTACAACAAACGTACCTGCTACGTCCTCTACAACAAACGTACCTGCTACGTCCTCTACAACAAACGTACCTGCTACGTCCTCTACGACAAACGTACCTGCTACGTCCTCTACAACAAACGCACCTGCTACGTCCTCTACAACAAACGTACCTGCTACGTCCTCTACAACAAACTTGCCTGCTACGTCCTCTACAACAAACGTACCTGCTACGCCCTCTACAACAAACGTACCTGCTACGTCCTCTACAACAAACGTACCTGCTACGTCTTCTACAACAAACGTACCTGCTACGTCCTCTACAACAAACGTATCTGCTACGGCCTCTACAACAAACGTACCTGCTACGTCCTCTACAACAAACGTACCCGCTACGTCCTCTACAACAAACGTATCTGCTACGTCCTCTACAACAAACGTACCTGCTACGTCCTCTACAACAAACTTGCCTGCTACGTCCTCTACAACAAACGTATCTGCTACGTCCTCTACAACAAACGTACCTGCTACGTCCTCTACAACAAACGTACCTGCTACGTCCTCTACAACAAACGTACCTGCTACGTCCTCTACAACAAACGTACCTGCTACGTCCTCTACAACAAACTTGCCTGCTACGTCCTCTACAACAAACTTGCCTGCTACGTCCTCTACAACAAACTTGCCTGCTACGTCCTCTACAACAAACTTGCCTGCTACGTCCTCTACAACAAACTTGCCTGCTACGTCCTCTACAAACTTGCCTGCTACGTCCTCTACAACAAACTTGCCTGCTACGTCCTCTACAACAAACGTACCTGCTACATCCTCTACAACAAACGTACCTGCTACGTCCTCTACAACAAACGTACCTGCTACGTCCTCTACAACAAGCGTACCTGCTACGTCCTCTGCAACAAACGTACCTGCTACGTCCTCTACGACAAACGTACCTGCTACGTCCTCTACAACAAACGTACCTGCTACGTCCTCTACAACAAACGTACCTGCTACGTCCTCTACAACAAACTTGCCTGCTACGTCCTCTACAACAAACGTACCTGCTACGCCCTCTACAACAAACGTACCTGCTACGTCCTCTACAACAAACGTACCTGCTACGTCCTCTACAACAAAGGTACCTGCTACGTCCTCTACAACAAACGTATCTGCTACGTCCTCTACAACAAACGTACCTGCTACGTCCTCTACAACAAACGTACCCTCTACGTCCTCTACAACAAACGTATCTTCTACGTCCTCTACAACAAACGTACCTGCTACGTACTCTACAACAAACGTACCTGCTACGTCCTCTACAACAAACGTACCTGCTACGTCCTCTACAACAAACGTACCTGCTACGTCCTCTACAACAAACGTATCTTCTACGTCTTCTACAACAAACTTGCCTGCTACGTCCTCTACAACAAACTTGCCTGCTACGTCCTCTACAACAAACTTGCCTGCTACGTTCTCTACAAACTTGCCTGCTACGTCCTCTACAACAAACGTACCTGCTACGTCCTCTACAACAAACGTATCTTCTACGTCCTCTACAACAAACTTGCCTGCTACGTCCTCTACAACAAACTTGCCTGCTACGTCCTCTACAACAAACTTGCCTGCTACGTTCTCTACAAACTTGCCTGCTACGTCCTCTACAACAAACGTACCTGCTACGTCCACTACAACAAACGTACCTGCTACGTCCTCTACAACAAACGTACCTGCTACGTCCTCTACGACAAACGTACCTGCTACGTCCTCTACGACAAACGTACCTGCTACGTCCTCTACAACAAACTTGCCTGCTGGGTCCTCTATAACAAACTTGCCTGCTACGTCCTCTACAACAAACTTGCCTGCTGGGTCCTCTACAACAAACTTGCCTGCTACGTCCTCTACAACAAACGTACCTGCTACGTCCTCTACAACAAACGTACCTGCTACGTCCTCTACAACAAACTTGCCTGCTACGTCCTCTACAACAAACGTACCTGCTGCGTCCTCTACAACAAACTTGCCTGCTACGTCCTCTACAACAAACGTACCTGCTGCGTCCTCTACAACAAACTTGCCTGCTACGTCCTCTACAACAAACGTACCTGCTACGTCCTCTACAACAAACTTGCCTGCTACGTCCTCTACAACAAACGTACCTGCTGCGTCCTCTACAACAAACTTGCCTGCTACGTCCTCTACAACAAACGTACCTGCTACGTCCTCTACAACAAACTTGCCTGCTACGTCCTCTACAACAAACGTACCTGCTGCGTCCTCTACAACAAACGTATCTGCTACGTCCTCTACAACAAACTTTCCTGCTACGTCCTCTACAACAAACGTATCTGCTACGTCCTCTACAACAAACGTACCTGCTACGTCCTCTACAACAAACGTATCTGCTACGTCCTCTACAACAAACTTGCCTGCTACGTCCTCTACAACAAACTTGCCTGCTACGTCCTCTACAACAAACTTGCCTGCTACGTCCTCTACAACAAACTTGCCTGCTACGTCCTCTACAACAAACTTGCCTGCTACGTCCTCTACAACAAACTTGCCTGCTACGTCCTCTACAACAAACTTGCCTGCTACGTCCTCTACAACAAACTTGCCTGCTACGTCCTCTACAACAAACGTACCTGCTACGTCCTCTACAACAAACGTATCTGCTACATCCTCTACAACAAACTTGCCTGCTACGTCCTCTACAACAAACTTGCCTGCTACGTCCTCTACAACAAACTTGCCTGCTACGTCCTCTACAACAAACTTGCCTGCTACGTCCTCTACAACAAACTTGCCTGCTACGTCCTCTACAACAAACTTGCCAGCTACGTCCTCTACAACAAACTTGCCTGCTACGTCCTCTACAACAAACTTGCCTACTACGTCCTCTACAACAAACTTGCCTGCTACGTCCTCTACAACAAACTTGCCTGCTACGTCCTCTACAACAAACTTGCCTGCTACGTCCTCTACAACAAAACGTCCTCTACAACAAACTTGCCTGCTACGTCCTCTACAACAAACGTACCTGCTGCTACAAATCCTCTACAACAAACTTGCCTGCTACGTCCTCTACAACAAACTTGCCTGCTACGTCCTCTACAACAAACTTGCCTGCTACGTCCTCTACAACAAACTTGCCTGCTACGTCCTCTACAACAAACTTGCCTGCTACGTCCTCTACAACAAACTTGCCTGCTACGTCCTCTACAACAAACGTACCTGCTACGTCCTCTACAACAAACGTATCTGCTACATCCTCTACAACAAACTTGCCTGCTACGTCCTCTACAACAAACTTGCCTGCTACGTCCTCTACAACAAACTTGCCTGCTACGTCCTCTACAACAAACTTGCCTGCTACGTCCTCTACAACAAACTTGCCTGCTACGTCCTCTACAACAAACTTGCCAGCTACGTCCTCTACAACAAACTTGCCAGCTACGTCCTCTACAACAAACTTGCCTACTACGTCCTCTACAATAATCTCTTCAACTTTATCATTCTGATCCCTTGCAACAATTATTCTCTTACTTTATCCCTGACTCCCTAAACACTCACTTAACACTTCCCAAAATCTCTGCCTCTGCCTGTCACTTTATCTTTCTGTCTGTGTATCTCTGTGTGTGTGTCTGTCTCTATCTCCCTCCGTTCCTCCCTCCCTTTCTCTCCCTCTCTCTCTCCCTCTCTCTCTCTCCTACAGCTCTCGCCATCAGGAGCATAAACATTTAATATTACCCACTTCTCACATCACATCCATATTCCAAACCACATAATTCCCAAATTTAAACACATCCCCTTTTTTTTCATAGTTGATAATTAATATTACTGACATCACTTGAGATTTAGTTTGATCAGATACAATCAATTAAACTGTATGTGCTTCCCAGTGATATTCTCCAAGCCCTTCTAGGTTTTTTTTTTCACTTAGTGATAGGATATCCGGCTTCTTGTAGTTCGTAACCGGCTACTTCCGCTAGTGTAGCCTGCTGCTCCCGGGATTAGTAATTCACAGTTGGCGTCAGCTGGCCGCCCACACTTCTGTGGGTCTGGCTGAGTCGTTTAAGCACTGTGTATGTATGTATGTACATTTTTTTAACATATCGGTTGTTTTCCACCGAGAGAGGGTGACCTGAGAAAGAATAAACACTTTGATCATTCACTCTATCACTGTCTTGTCAGAGGCATGCCGATGCCACAGCTATAAAACTGCAACATTAACACCCCTCCTTCAGAGTGCAGACACTGTACTTCCCATCTCCAGGACTCAAGTCCGGCCTGCCGGTTTCCCTGAACCCCTTCATAAATGTTACCTTGCTCACACTCCAACAGCATGTCGAGTCATAAACACAATTTGCCTCCACTCACTCCTAACACGCTGACGTAAGTTTGCTGGAAGTCTGAAGCAACTCGCACACAAAACCTCCTTTACCCCCTCCCTCCAAACCTTTCCTAGGACGACTCCTACCTCGCCTTCCTTCCACTACAGATTTATATGCACTCTAAGTCCTCTCTAAATGTTTGAACCACCTCAACAACCCCTCCTGTGCCCTCTGGATAATACTTTTAGAAACTCCGCACCTCCTTTTAATCTCCAAGCTACGGATTCTTCATTATATTCACACTGCACGTTTTCCTCAGACATGACATCTCCACTGCCTCCAGCCTTCTCCTTGTTGCAACATTTACTATCCATGCTTCACATCCATATAAGAGTGTTGATACTACTTTACGCTCATGTATTTCCCTTTTTTGCTTCTAGGGATAATGTTCTTTGTCTCCACAGATTCCCCAGTGCACCACTCGCCCTTTTTTCCTCATCAATTCCACGATTCGCCATGCCTTTTATAGACCCATCTGCTGACACGTCTACTCCCACATATCTGAACACATTCACCTCCTCCATACTCCCTCCCTCCATTCTGATATCCAGTCTTTCATTACCTAATTTTTTTTTATCTTCACCACCTTCCTCTTTCCTACGTTCACTTTTAATTTCCTTTTCATACCCTCCTGAATTCGCCCACCAACCTCTGCAACTTCTCTTCAGAATCTCCCAAAGGCACAGTGTCATCAGCAAAGAGCAACTGTGACAACTCCCACTTCGTGTTAGATTCTTTATCTTTTAATCCCACACCTCTTGCCAACACCCGATCATTCACTTCTCTTACAACCCCATCTATAAATATATTGAACAACTATGGTGACATCACACATCCCTGTCTAAGGCCTACTTTTACTTTTACTGTCTCTGGAGGCGGTATAAGGTTCATAGGGTCGAGTCCTGGCCTGCCGCAGTTTGGTAAATGATTTAAAATCACTTTTTCGTGATTTCATTGCTATATATATATATATATATATATATATATATATATATATATATATATATATATATGTGTGTGTGTGTGTGTGTGTGTGTGTGTGTGTGTGTGTGTGTGTGTGTGTGTGTGTGTGTGTGTGTGTGTGTGTGTGTCTGTTTTAAAAGGAACACTTTCTAACCTTGCAGCTGCGCTCAAGGCAAGGTTTCTGTGTTACTTGCCTGTTCAAGCAGGTTGTTGATATCAAGATAGCATACAATACCGACAAGTATTCTGTTTCATTGTTTGAAACAATGTTTCAGACTATGAAACAGAATTCTTCTCCAGGTTGAGGGACTGACAACCTCAAATCAACATCTTCAAGATTGATGGACTGATTACATCATCCTCACATCTCTACTTCTGCCTACTTTCTGTACTCGACTGAAGAATCCTACTATGTAGGCGAAACGTTTCGGAATAAAGATGCCTAAATGTTACCTATGTGTCTTACCAACCAGGTTGTTGATGTTAGCGATCTGGGCTAGTCACTAACCTGGCAAGTGTGTCTTTCCCCCTTAATATGCGGCGCTGTATAGCCCTTGTGGTTTAGCGCTTCTTTTTGATTATAATAATAACCTCCTTTGAAATACGACTGGTAATCTAGAACAAGAGGAGTTATGGCGCCGTGTTATATACAGCACCACGACGTCATTGTTACTTTTCCACACATCGATCGTGCTGCTAACCTGTCTACTCGACGGCTTTCATATATATTTTATTTTAGCTTGCAAGAAACATTTATATAAATGAGAGAGCGTTATGGCAGCAGGGGTCGTGTACCGTCTGGAGAACGGCAGGTTAGTAGGTTGTAACAAGGAATTTGTATGAGAGAGTTACAGCCACTGAGAGGATCTCCCAGTCCAGGGTAACTGGTTGTACAGTGGTGCACTGGTTGTACAGTGGTGCACTGGTTGTACAGTGGTACACTGGTTGTACAGTGGTGCACTGGTTGTACAGTGGTACACTGGTTGTACAGTGGTGCACTGGTTGTACAGTGGTGCACTGGTTGTACAGTGGTGCACTGGTTGTACAGTGGTACACTGGTTGTACAGTGGTGCACTGGTTGTACAGTGGTGCACTGGTTGTACAGTGGTACACTGGTTGTACAGTGGTGCACTGGTTGTACAGTGGTGCACTGGTTGTACAGTGGTGCACTGGTTGTACAGTGGTGCACTGGTTGTACAGTGGTGCACTGGTTGTACAGTGGTACACTGGTTGTACAGTGGTGCACTGGTTGTACAGTGGTGCACTGGTTGTACAGTGGTACACTGGTTGTACAGTGGTGCACTGGTTGTACAGTGGTGCACTGGTTGTACAGTGGTGCACTGGTTGTACAGTGGTGCACTGGTTGTACAGTGGTGCACTGGTTGTACAGTGGTGCACTGGTTGTACAGTGGTGCACTGGTTGTACAGTGGTGCACTGGTTGTACAGTGGTGCACTGGTTGTACAGTGGTATACTGGTTGTACAGTGGTGCACTGGTTGTACAGTGGTACACTGGTTGTACAGTGGTGCACTGGTTGTACAGTGGTGCACTGGTTGTACAGTGGTATACTGGTTGTACAGTGGTACAC